>NC_142029.1:114483414-114693414 GCF_982192425.1 Myodes glareolus
CACAAAAATGGGAGCGAAAAACAGCTTCTTAGTAGTCACATTTTTTTCCAGATAGGCTCTGTTTGCTGGCCCCAAGCAGAGGCATGGCTTCTTTAAGAGACATCTTCTTGGTTTGTATGGGCACATAAGGCTCTGGTTCTTTGAGGAGAATTGGCTACAGAGCACTGGTTCTGTGAGCAGTGTGTTACAAATTGCTCAATGGTGACCTAGACTCGCTGTGTCCCTGGTGCTGGAATGGTGAGCATGGCTCCCAGAGGCAGTGAATAAACTTTCACCATGTTGGACTGGGTGGAGCAAACAGGCAGGGCCAACGAATTGGTCCTACTCATTCCTGCTTAGCATTTAAAAAACAAGGCGCTCCCAGTCAGAAAATGATTACAGATATACAATAAAGACAGATTTAGACAAAAATAAACATCTAAACAAGTATATTTAAAAAATATACATAGGCTTGGAAGAAGAGTATAGACAGTTATATAAAGCAGAATATAAAAGTATACAAATAGACATAGATTAAAGGAGTAAAGGCAATAAATATTTAAAAATTATACAGTAAAAAACTGTATGAAGATGTAAAATACACAGAGAATCTGGATATGTATACTATTGTGTTTTCTTTGAATTTTTTGACTACTGAGAGATATTTGATTCTGGGTGCTGCTAAGTTAAACCAACATAAAGTTATCTTGACTTAAAATTTGGGTCTGAGGGTATGTTACTTAAAAAAGAGGTTCTGCTTTTGTTTCCACAGAAGATGAGAACCTGTGGATTCTTTCCATGCTAATGTGGTATGATAGAAGAAGACTCCACAAAAGGTGTTCATGTACCCTGAAAATACGTTGCCCAATAAACAGAAGGAAGCAGTTTAGAGAAAACTATGCCCAATTTTTCACAATGACTGTTTATAAATGTTCATTTTTATTTAATGGGAGTTGATTATAAATGGTTAAATGATCATTGTCAATCTCTAAAGAAATTAAGGAAGTATGATATAGAGATGAATATTTTACATTGGCATGGACTTTTGATGATGTAAATTTAAGATGAATTTCTCTATATGTATATTCCTACCCTTATTGAAGGTATTATGTTCATATAGCTTATTTAAAATGTAATGTATAATTAAAATTACAGATTAATAGATAGTCATTTATAATAATTGAACTTGTAGTCATGTTAGGTTTTCTAGAGATAAAGAGAAATATTTCAGTTAGATAGAAAATCTTCAATTCTTTCAAATAATGTTTTAAAAATGTAGACATTTCTTGACAATGTCCTGTTTCTGGCAGCACCAGTTACTTCAGGTAGGCTGATGGCCATTGAAGAAACCCGTTATGACATTTGCCTTCAATGTGACAAGGCTAGCCATTTGGGCAAGAAACTGCTCTTGCCTTGACTGCTTAATGGTATGCTGCATAAACTAGACATGCAAGGTCCACAGAAAAGTGACTGCTGAACTTTACAAAAGATGCAGTGGTCCTTCAAGGTTCCTATTTCATAGAAGAAATTGGCAGACATTCTTCAGGACACAGGAGAAAGGAACTGATGAGCTATGCCAATACAAGGCAGAACAGATCTTCAAATTTTCTGGTTCATGGAAATGTCTGCTGAATACTATGGGTCTGTAGACTGAAGACGGATGCCCCAATATTACAGAAGGACTTAGTGAACTTAGTGTCTAGGCATCAAGGTGTCTCTGTCAATTCTAGACCTTCAGAAGTTGCTTGCAATGCACTTCCTATTCACTAGGTAATATTGTAACCTTCTCAGGTCTTTGACAATTTGAAGACAGATAGTTATAGTTATAGTTTTCCTTAGTTATGATAAAGGATAAAGTAGATATAAAACTTAGATTCAGAAAGGTAGCATAGATGATAGAGTATTTTCCTTAATTTGCCAAATAGTATATGGACTAAATATTATAACTATAATTCTTACTTGATAACTGCTTTGTATATGCAATTTTGATATATAAAAGTTAAAAACCTTCCTTTTTAATTAGACAGAAATGAAGAGATAATGTGGGATGTCCTTCTGTATATGTTGCTTTTATTAGTTGATAAATAAAGCCATTTTGGCCTTTAACTTAGCAGTGTAAAGCCAGGCAGGAAATCAGAATAGAGAGAGAGAGAGTAGGCAGAGTCAAGTTGATGCCACATAACTGCCAAAAGAGGCAGACACCATGTAGCTGCCCAAGAAGCAAGAGGTAACAAACCACGAGTCTCATTATAAAATATAAAACAGTATAAATGGGTTTATTTACATTGTAAGAGCTAGCTAGAAATACACCAAAGTCATTGGCCAAATAGTGTTGTAATTAATATAGTTTCTGTGTGATTATCAGGTCTCGGTGGCTGGGATACAAATGAACAATCTCCATTTACATTGCGCGGGTTGTAAGTTTCTCATAGGCATCATTTCATGCCTTCCCCCCATAGGAATTCAAGACTTTGGGACTGGAACAAGGGCTAATCTCCGGGATTCTCTTTCATACCCTGGCTATAGTTGATTGTAGTTGTCATTGCACACATTCACAAAACACACAATCAACACAGCGTATTATTCACCAAGAAATTGCAAATTTTATTCAATTAAATATACAGGTGGCTTGTTTTTTTCTCACTATCTCAAGACTTGAGTATATATTTAGGCTTACATTTATTTTATGATAAACCACAGCCTTCTTGCTTGTATGTTTTATAAGTAATAACTTTAAGACTATTTCAAATGCATTGCATGTCTCAATTTAGAACCTTAATTAGAGAATTTCTTATTTTCTGGGAGTTGCCAAGCACTAGAGAATCTTTTGTTTATGAGTACATAGTGTGCTATATGCTGTCATCACATACTGCAGGCTATGTATATTGGCAAGTAGAATGTAGAAAATATTTATGCATGCATATATGTATGTGTGCACTTATATTTCAAACCCTCTTTATTAAATTCAATATAACTATTAACCCCCAAATTATTAGAAAAATATGTAGAATAAATCATTCAAAATGATTTTCATTCAAGTGTCATGTTCTGTGCTGAATGGGGAACCCATTAATATTTTTATTCAGGCATCACATTCTGTGTTTAATGTAGAACTTTTTGCAATGCATATGAAGTTTTTCTTCACATTCGATGGTGTAGTGGTTTATCAAAGTCATTGCTATCACATAAGATGAGAAGCAAGTAAAGGAGATGTGGAGAGATATATATCCAACCAATAATGGAAAAGATGTAAAGCAAAAATAGTGATACAGTACCACACATTTCATACATCACAGTATTTTTTGTAGTTTAATTTTTTATACCTATTGGTATGTCTTATCTCAATGATATGGAGATTTAATAGAATATTTAAATACATTTCCAATAATGTTTATAATAGTGTACTATATTTAATGCAGTTATACAATATCTATGTATCTAGACAGAGATGGTATGTTTCTTAAAGGGATGATTTGCATTATGAGTGAATCAGTTCTTAAAACTCTGAGTTACTTCTGTTTGGATTTTGATTAACAACTCATTATCAATATGCTTAACATTAGAAATAATGATGAAAGGAGACATATTTGTTATTTTCAGAGAAATGCTTACAGAATAATAGTGATAAGAATAGTTTTTTATCCACACAAATTTTATAATTTATGTTGGTCTGTGTCTTTCTTTTACAGTTGAATACTGTATAAACTTAAAGAAAAATTAAGTTTTCATATTCAGAGGAGCATTTGGGAAAGGAAGGTAGATATAAAAATCATTACAAAAGAAGAGATAAACTCTAGGAAATTACATTAATGATTTCTTACTGTATATATGTGTGTGTGTGTACATGTATAAATATATGTAAGCCAACTATACATATTTCCCATTGTTTTCTGAGAAAGAAACATATTTGATTTTAATACATATTAAACCTGATAATCTGGATTGGCTTTGGAAACGAAGAACTCTGTGTACTTCATTTATACTGCTTGTTCCAGAGAGCGAAATAATGGGTTCCTTGGTCAACTATATGATTCACCAGCATCTACCAAATCAAGTCTAACACATTTTACATGTGTGGTTTTAATAATACCAAGAGAGTTTATTTATTTATTTATTTTTTTGATCACAAAACACATAAATGAACATCGTTACTGAAGGATGGTTAGGATGGTAGTGGATTATTAGTGCTGAGTTTCCACCATGACTGTAATGTTATACATGAAGAAGAACAACATTTGTCATTTGGGACAGGGTAATATTTAACAAAGTCTGCCAGCATGATGGTGGGACAAATGGTGATGGTTGTGGAGCAGCTTCACTCCCTTGAGATTACTACCTACAATGCCTTTCTAACTTAGTAGAAACTACCAGACCAGGTGAAACACCTTTCTGATGGGATCAGCATGGCCACAGAAGACAGAAGGAAGAAAATCAGTCTCTTGTTAGAGGTTTTCCTAAACCAGCTGCTGCTATTCTCTGAGGGAAGACTGTGCTCACCTTAATGACTTAGTGTAAAGTATTATTTAAACCATTAAGAGTATAAATACAATGATGGGTGACTGTAATATTTTATTTGTGGAGGTTTGTCACCACTTCTTTGGACCCCACCTGCTATTGAGAGCATGTGCAAGTTTCACCAAAAGTCTTTAATAGAAAGTGGTTTTGGGGGGGACTAAAACGTTTCCACAAGAGAGTCTAATGGGTTCACACTAGTCGCCAACTTGATTTTTTCTGCTTCTCAGCTGTCTTTAGTTTCACAGTCCAAAGACCATCTGTCTAGGCAGGTGTTATCTCACTGGTATCTAAAAGTAGAAACTGAACATCATTATTTTTGAAATCTATTTAGAAATTGCAACCCAAGTGATAAAGTAACACAGGTCAGAGCTCAGCTCTGTCACAGATTTCTTCCTTCCAACAGATGGGCTACAAAACGGCTTATTTTGCATGAACCAGCTGCAAATTTAAGAAACAAATGAGGGCTCTGGTGTCACATTGGGCAGAAAGATCATAGAGTCTAACAGGTACATCAGGAGTTTTTGGTGAGTAACAGCTTCAGCCAGTGTGTTTATTCTTTATAACGCTGTGTTCGGAAGTATGAGAATCAGCCGTAAGCACCTCATTCTAAAATCAAATTTGATGAAAAGATGCTTTAAGACCTAAAATTTCATGGGCCTTGACAATGCTCTATGCTTTCACTATAAAATCACAGTTCTCCTCAATTCAAAGAATAAGGCCATAACTAACTATGCATAGCTTCCGTGCTGATGGTGGATTTACTCTCATGAACATAACTTCAATATTGTTGCATGTGAGAATATTTAATTCTCTCACACGTTTTTTGTCCTTCCACAGGAGGTTTCCACTATACACAGAAATAAAGAGGTTGTACATATTTCTTATAGACATTCGGTTTATGTCAGTAGTAACGTTGACTCTAGTATTTTTCTTAATGTCCTTAAATGTTGTTTTGTAGCTAAGTTTTCTCAGAATTTACACCTTGCTATTTCATCATGACTTTCCTTGGTAAGTGTGGATATTAATAACCTCTAAATCATAGGCCAGGGAAGAGATAAACAGTGTGGGACAGAATCAGAAGAAAACTTGACATCTGATAATTAAGCAGCAAGCAGTAACAGTTTTATTTCCCGTTACTTTTTCTGTGTTCTGAGTAGGTTGATGTCTGTGGCACACATTATTTGAAGTCAAAATCCATTAACCTGAAGGAAAACAAATATCAAATTTGCATAGGAAATGATAATTTTTTACATTTGATTTTTTTCAGGATTAAAGTAAAGTTAGTTTGCTATTGTGAGAAATTATATTACTCAGAATATGGTTTTGATAAAAAAATACATTAGATTTTTTATAGAAATGTCAAAATGATGATATCCTCAATTTTCTGGAAATAGCTTTTGTAAAGTGTGTTGTGGAAAATGATCTCACAGTGTCATGTCTGAGAGCATCAAATCATTACACACCTGAATGAGGGGGTTGCTTCTCTGGTAATCCAGATTTTAAAGCGACTTGTGCAAAGACTTTGTTGCATGTCCTGGACTTGTTAAGTGCACTGTACTAATGACCATACCCATAAATGTTCTTGACACTAAATGAACCTAAATGAAGACCTGAAATATTGAATTCATATCAACTGTTTTATGATTTCTGTGAGGCACTTATATCCAATCACTCAACACCTCTTACACTATATTTCAACACAACTTGTAAGCTATCATTTTGCATTTTTAAACTGCATCCTCATACATGAAACATAACTGAAGTCAGAGCACTAATTTGGTGTCAATTTCTCCTTAAATGTCTAGAATAACAGCAGGCAAGTGCTCAACTGTAGGACAGTATCAGAATAATAAAATGCATAAAAATTTCCCCCCAAAAGAACAAAAACTAAATACCATGTGATATTCTTGTTTTTGTCAACAAGGAGATTTTGTATACAAGAGCTAAGTAATTAAGAAATGACATGAGGCACCAGCGTGTGCCCTCAGCTAGGGAAGAACAGTGCCAGCTGAGAGGAAGTCTGAGGAGATTGCTGCCTCAGCAAGCAAACTAATGCCGCAAACACTTCTCATTTTCTTGTCCATGCCCTGCTTATACCTCATAGAATGTTATAGCTCTCCTGTTATATGTATTAAGACTACTAGAAAGTGACATCTCTCGAATAATGAGGAAAAATAACAGAGAAATATGTTACATCCCTGTTTAATGGAACTGACATGGTGCAGAACAGTAAAAAAATACGCACGTGTCTAATTGCTCTGTGCCTACACAAGATCACATTTAGAGAAAATGGTTATTTGGTTTTTAAAACTGTATTTAAAGACATTCCTTTTATGTGGGAAAGTATGTTGTAACACGATGGCTTGCTGGTTGGGGTTTCTGTCCCTCCCAGTACTCCAATACGTCAGTAAGTTCCAAAGAAAATCACACAGAGGACTTCATAAGTTATAAAACTGATTGGCCCATTAGCTCAGCCTACTTATTAGCTCTTATAACTTATGTTAGCCCATTATTTTTATCTGTGTTAGCCACACAGCTCAGTACCTTTCACAGCTGGGCAGGCTACATGTTGCTCCTCGGTGGTCTGGACAGGATGCTGAGGACTGGGCTTCCTCCTTCCCAGCATTCTCCTGTCCTACTTCCTGTCTAGTTTACTGGCCTATACTTCCTGCCTGGCCAAACAGCTTTTATTTAAAACATAATTGACAAGATACAGACAATTCTCCTGCACCAGTATGTGAGCCTTAACATTCTTGATTTTGCTTTAAAAGTGTTTTCTTCTGCTGTCTTAATGTGATAATCATTTTTTGTTTCATTTATGTGAAAGGTTCTGCAGACTCTACTCTTCAGTTTCCATAGGATACAATTATTAAAAAGTATAAAGGTGTGATACTTTAATGTCTTTGCAGAAAATTCTAGAAGGAACATAACTACATAAAAAAATAGTGATGTGATGTCACAATGGGAGATATTGTATTTAAAGAATAGAGAAACACAGTTTGGATATTTGTAGTTACTATTAGTAAGTTTAACCTTGTAATTGGAAGAAATTCTTTGATTAGAATAGTTTATTTTTAGCTAACCTAAAGCATAGCAACAAAGTAGACTAGAGTTTCTGGTCAGGAAAAACTGGTGTAGCTATTTCCTCTTGAAAGAAAAGCAAATAGAGGGGCTGGAGAGATGGTTCAGCGATTAAGAGCATTGCCTGCTCTCCCAAAGGTCCTGAGTTCAATTCCCAGCAACCACATGGTGGCTCACAACCATCTGTAATGAGGTCTGGTGCCCTCTTCTGGCTTTCAGGCATACACACAGAAAGAATATTGTATACATAATAAAAAATAAATATTTTTTTAAAATAGAAAAGCAAATAGAATGAAAGGCATAGTGATGCTGGGGTGTGATTTGAAGTTCCAGTTTAGTTTACTACAAATTAAGACCCTCAGTCACTGTTCTGGAGGTGACCATGTTGCATCTACATTGGTTGACCTTCTGTATTCATTCAAAATATGGTTGTAGGGAGATGGAGAATCATTGGGATGTAGCTCTTGGAAAGACAGATCTCTCTTTTAAGATGAAAGCTTTGAGTGTGTAATGTTAGTGAGAGTCTTGAGCATTCTTGTGCGAGGGAGAAGTACTGCTTCTCATGTTTCCTAACTGTGCTCTATTTCAAACTCTGCAATTGTGGGTATATGAATTCCTAGAGTAGAGACCAATAATCCAAAGTTCTATTGTGTAAATTCATGCATCTGCAAAGAGTACCATGATTACCAACTGTTTCATTTTTCATGGGCTAATGCACCTAGTCCTACTTAAGTAATGCTTTCTATTTGTTTTCGGATTTCATTATTAATATTTTTGTGCCACAAACTTTTATGAAGAAAAGAAAAGCACATAAAAATTCAGAGTTACATATGGTGACACACATATTCCTATCGTCTGTAAGGCTGAGGCCAAGAAATTGTTGAAAGTTGAAGGCCAGTTTGAACTAAATAATGAGTTCACCATCAGTTATGAAGCATAGCAAGACTAGTTAAAAATAATAAATTCGATTTTGTGTTGAATCCCAAGGTGCTATAAGAAAATTAACTTAATACTCAAGGCTGATAGTTTCTCAAAACCACAAATTGATTAAACATAAATCTTGGTAACAGTAACTTCATCTCCCAGATTGTATCAGCAAAAAAGTAAATATATGCAAAAAAGTAAAGTCTGATGATGACCACCGGAAGTAAATAACCATATATCAGAATAGGGCTGCTGAGGTAGGAGCAGCAAGGGACAGCTAGAACTCCAGGGGAGGAGCTTCAACCTAGGTGGCGGTTCTGCTGTGCACCCACCCTACTTATAGGATGAATGTGATCAATAGGGTAGTGAGAGGGTGTCCGCAAGTAATGAGACAAGGGAACTAGCATGTGAAAAGAGGGAGAGTCTGTAATAATTTTAATAATTGAAAACAAAGTTATGCTGCTGAAATCGGCCCCCAGAGGTGATGAACAGATTACCAGGACTCCAGCCATGTTTGATTGTGGAGCAAGAGCAGAGCACTGGACTGTGTCCCACTCGAACACCGCATAAACGGTCTTTGCATAGACACTGAGTCATGATGCCTAGGGAGTCCAAACATCTGCAAGACTTCCAAACAGTTGTAGTACTTTTGCTAATATTGGATGAGGACAATTCCAAATTTGTAATTTAATATTTCAAATCTGTTTTTAAATAGCACAAATTTTGAGAAAACTTCCCTCCTTACCTGCTACTCACCAACAGTACTTAGTGTAAGAGCTTTGTTTGTAAAGGGGTAGGTAGGCAGGCTTTCTCTGACTGAAAAAGCCTCAGTTAGGTTTTGAAAAATAATTTTATTTCTGTCTTATATAATCTTCCCATGTTCCAAATTCTATTGTAAATTATTTGCAAACATTTTAGAATTAGAGATTATTCTTAAATTAAAAATAATACAGACATATAAGAGTTTCCAACTGATCTATAATGGATACAGTTCTGTCAATCCAAGGAGCAGGCATTTTTAGGTCATAAACACTCCTAACTCTCACAAGAGCTAGCTCATGTAAAATAGATGATTTCTGGCAATAGTTATAATTGCCTTGGGTTTTCATATGCAGCTTGAAGAAAACTAGAGAATGTCTGGCGGACTCAGTTATATAACTTTCTATTCTCAATTCATAATGAAAACTGAAGCATCTAATAGTAAAATATTCAAATTATTGATTTAGTGTTACTGAAATTGAAAACAAGTATGATGGTCTAAAGAAGCGACCTGGACATGTATGCATGGCACACGCCTATTAAGTGTACCTTAAGCTTGTGAAAAACTGGGACTTTATCTGAGAATCATGAGCAAACACATGGTGTATCTGTAATTTCTGCACACATTTGCATCTGCAAGTGCCTCTGTCACATATATTATCAAGGTGACATGGGTGGAGTTATCAGAAAAGTTATCTTCCTTTTCTTGCTTTTGTTTATTTAAAGGTTTATTTTTAGAACCTTTTAGCTTTGTGCATATGTGTGCCCTCGGGGATGCTCGGGGATGCTCTAAGCACACATAAGTACAGTCGGTACTGTCAAGAAGGAAGTTTCGAGTACCCAGAGCTA
Source organism: Myodes glareolus (assembly GCF_982192425.1). Classification (NCBI taxonomy): domain Eukaryota; kingdom Metazoa; phylum Chordata; class Mammalia; order Rodentia; family Cricetidae; genus Myodes; species Myodes glareolus. The sequence continues at coordinate 114,493,522 of NC_142029.1, forward strand.
TGACTCCTGTGAGCCCAGTGTGGGTGATGAGAACCACAGTCTGGTCCTCTGCAAGAGTGTTTGCACTTTTAACTACCGAACCTTCTCCACAGCCCACTTATATTTCATTCTTTTAAAGAACAGATCGTATAAAGTCTGTTCCTGGGTCTTGGCGATGGTACAATTGTTTCAGTGCTTGCTATCCTTGCTGCATTATATCTCAGCATTCCTGTGTCGTTGGGGTGTATGCCATGTGGATGTTGGTAACTGAACTGGGTCCTCTGGAAGAGTAGCAGGTGCACTTAATTGCTGAGCTGTCTTTCTAGCTCCAACAAGATGCTTATATCCTAACCTGAAATGCATCTTCTATAGGCAGTGATCTTGTTTGCCACATGCTAGAAGTCCCAGGGCATTATTCTCATAAGTGACATTGCTAATAGATCAAGATGTAGCATTAAAAAAATAATACTCTTCTATTATATGAAGAACAAAGGTGGATAGATTCTTAATGCACAGGCATCTTTTGTTGGTACATTTATTGACAGAGGTATTCACAGAAATAATGTATTTGTCCCTGACTGGGAGTCTTAAAGACCACGAATGACATTACATTTTGAAAGCGATAGTTAACCAAATTATACCTAAGTACCCTCCAGGGATCCAGGCACAGAGTTAATTTCAATTTTGTAAAAGCAATGTTGAAACTACGTCTCTGAACTACTCTGGCTTACTCTGTTGCTATACCGAATAGAGTATACTACCTATATCCAAAAAATGTTCACCATTAAAATTTTGTTTAATATTGATTTCCAAACAAGGCACAGGAACTTCTAGAATCTATGCTTTCCCTTTGCCCAGTCCCTCCCATCCTCTCCCTACGTAATTAACAGTGAACAGCACTACCTAGTGCAGAAGTATGAGAGTTCCAAATCACTTTCCTACATTTTGGTATACTTTGAAACTTTGCATACTTTGAAACACACTGGTGTTAAAAATAAAACTTTCAGTTTGATTTAATAGTTGGAACCTGTAGCATGTAAGCAGGCATTCCTACTTTCAGCACGGAGAGGAGGTGTCTATCAACTGAATTCCATCTAGGTGAACATTTTAATGTTTTACTTTCTTTTCAATGCTATGTACATATTTAGGCATTTATCCCTGAGTGCAGTCACCTGAGAGGCCAGTTGTGGGGTGGGGCCCCCTCAAACTGTAGTGACAGTGATGAACTGCCAGATGGGAATGCTGGGAGCTCAAGTCTCTACTAGGGCACTGAGTATCTTAACCACAGAGGCCTCTCTCCAGACCACTCTTCATTCCAATTAACTAGCAATGTAGGGGGTTTCCTCTTGGAATTTTCCTTCATGCTTTGGGCCTGCTAGCTCTTTGCTTTCATCACCCTGCCCATGGTAGTATTAACTCCTCCACTTCCATATTTCATTTGTTGTGCTTTCCCACCCCCAAAGCTTGGACAAATATATTTAAACATCTCATGACTTAGTTCCTGTCTTAGAGAATAATGTGTATTTTGTTAGTTTTTATATATTTAACACATATATAGATATTTAACAAGATAAATAAAGGTTTATATTCAGGATATTGAAATACTTTATACTGAAATATTTAAATATTAAATACTATAATTTCTAAAGATAGTTTTTAATATTTTCAATTACATGTATGTGTGTGTGCATGCATGTTGGTGTGCATGTGACTGCATGTGTCCATAGAGGTCAAAGGCCTTCCTTGAATATCCTGGAACTGATGGTACACGTAATTGTGGATTTTGTGGGGCCTGGGTATCAGATATCTATCTTCTAAAATAGTACTATGCCTTTTTAGCTACTGAGTCATCTCTCTAGCCTTGAGAAAGAAATGCTTAACTTTATATAATATGACTTTAGTTTGAGGGGACCCAACCCACTACTGTCCTCTTAGACCCCTGCATTCAAGGATAAATACCCACATAACATTGAAAATAAAGCATCAGAAGAATTCAGCTAGAGTGCATTCAGTTCACAGAGACCTTCCCTCTTGACTGCTCACATGACTACAGGCTCCTACTATCAAGACAGAGAGATTTAACTTTGACACTAGCATGTTTCAAAGATGCAGGAATATCATTTGGGACCCCAAAAACTCCTCCCTCTCTTAAATATTAAATTATGTGGTCTGTCTATTGGAGTTATCAAATGGATTAACTTTAATTATTTGATCAGAAATCAGACCTATTTAAGTTCATTTGTAGGCCTGTATATACAAATTCAGACCCCACAAGAGATTTCTGTAAAGTACACTGTGTTGCAAACTGAGTGTGTCCTCCCCAAATACATACCTCAAATCTAAGAGCTCACATGATGTGTTGGACATTGATTTTCTGGAAGCGAGAACTTCCCAAGGCCAAGCTGCCAGTACCTGAGAGGTGAGTCCCTGAGACCATTATCCTGATGTAGCATTTCTGTGAGAGGACCTTTTTCCTTACCAGACCCTAAATTAGCTGACAATTTGATTTTGCACTTCTCAACATACATAATGAGGATAAATATATTTCTATTGATTTTAGGGCCCCTAAGATAATGTTAACTTTGATACAACTACCCAGATACATGAAACAAAAATTAGAATTTTATTCCATCTTTTTTTCATAATGAATAAAGTATGTGCAGTTTGGAATTTTTTAAGAATAAAATCTCCATTTAAAAATGGAAATACACATTACATGTGTATGCTAATGCCTTGCATAAGAAAAATAGATAATACATAATACATGCACAGCTCAGATTAGTATCATACTCAGAATATATGTTGGAAATACAGACACACATTACAAACCAGGAAGTACTAAAGCCACTAAGAAGAGAGTTGCTCTTCTAAGGCACACGCTACCAGCTTAGCCTCCCGCAACTCGCTCGCTAGTACCCTGATCACCATTCCGCCCTGGGAAGCCAGAGAAATCAGCTGGTTGGTCCACGAGTCTTAGTGCTTTTCACTCTCTTACACAACAGCCGAAGACATCATAGCTGGAACACAGGCTCTGGTCTCCATAAATGTGTTCATTAACTTGCTGGAAATATCCCTCTCAGCCACACATTGATATGGAACTCAGCTGGAAACCTGTCAACTAGGCTTTCCCACAATTCAGTGCAGAAAATCCGGGCAGTGTGGCAATTTTTCTGAAAGTAAAATATGCTCTGAATCTTTCTTTGGGACATAAGGGGTGGGTCACATGTGATGCTCTAGTATAGCTGTTATATGACAACTGATTTTGCTCTCCATGTTCACGTGGGCAGTGCCTCTCAGAGCCTTGTCTCTCATAACTGTTTTCTGTAGATCTATATCCAGGGAAGACTGCAGATCCTGAGTCTTTAAATATAGATAGAGTCTGAATTTTGGTGTTTTCCCCTCCTTGCTACAGATCTAATGTATTGTTTGTGGACAGCCATTCAGGTTCCCTGTACCTTCTACAGGAACAATGGTCACAGTTTATTGTTCCCAAGAAAGAAATGTCTCTGATGCACTGGAGACGCCACAGCACATGAAACCTGTCCATTCAGTTTTCTATAACACAAGTGTAAGGTTATTTTATATGTTATTAAAAGTGGTTGCCTTTAGAAATGCTTAAACATATCAAATTGGGAAGTTCTATATGACATATGGAGATAGGCTTTTAGGATAAAAATCATAGCTATCCTATTTTTGCTTATGAATATGGTCTCAGCAGAACTATGTGTGCAAAAAAGTTGAAATTAAATAGTTGTCTATTGCAGCAACACCATCATTTAAAAGTGTGTCAGTTCTATTTGAAAACTCTTCCTGTAATGTTGTCATACCCAGTAATTAAAACAATTATTTTGCCATTTACATGTAAAACATGTAGTTTGTTGCCCTGAATTCTCATCTAAATTATGTATATCACTGATAGTCCTTGGACCAAAGCTTTTGGGCATTACAAGTACACCTGATGTGATCCAAGAACCAACAAATTTGTAAAGCTTGATATGCAGAAATTGCATATCAAGCAGAATTGATATGCAGAAAGAAAATAGAGCTGGAACTTGAATATATGTCATTTTTCATATACAAGTTGAAAATTTGGATTCTTACTGATTTTTCGTTTTTAGGAAAGTAAGATGATAGAAAATTACCTTGGATGCTGACAATATTTTATCTATGATTATCACTAGTAGCAGTTTAACTTGACAATGGTTTTTTTGAGCAGGAAGATCCTCTATTTATAGAGATAAAATATTTTAAATATCCAACATTTTATTAGAAAATCTCATTATTAGTCTTAGTAGAAACTTTTCAAACACTTGTTTAGTCTAAATTGCCTTCTAACTAATCTCATTAGTGTCTTTTAAGATTTCTTGGTGTTTAGGTACATGCCAGGATGGGCAGTGAAATAGAGTCTGTGGTACCCTCAAAATTCTGCTGCTTCAAGTTTCTGTTGAAATAGAATGTGTCTCTGCTGCCTGCTTGAACTCTTCTGTAAGAGTGTGACTAATGGATGTAGGAGGAGGTAGTTCAGAAAACTCCTGAAGCTGTAATCTTTCTCTAAGCAAGTAGTGGCATGCACTGCTTAATTCACTATTTGGTGTTGTGGAATATTATTTTGACTGTGTAAAGGTATGATGTGTTTGTTCATGCTGCATTTGTTTAATGATATAAAGATGTGTTTCTTTGCCTGCCTAAGGCACCTGATTGGTCTATTAAAAAAACTGAACAGTCAATAGTTAGACAGTAGAGGGAAAGGCAGGGCTAGTAGGCAGAGAGAATAAGTAGAAGAAAAAGAAATCTAAGCTCAGGAGAATGGGAAAAGAGAGGGAGACACCGGGGTGCAGTCAGCCATGCAGCCACCCAACAGGTAGACATGAAATGGGACATACAGAATGAAAGAAAAACAAGAATCCCCAAGACAAGATATAGATGAAAAGAAACAGGTTAATTTAAGTTATAAGAACTAGCATCATAAGTTACAACCATAAGATAAGGCCGAGCATTCATACTAATAAGAATCTTTGGGTCATGATTTGGGAGGTGGTTGGTGGCCCAAAGAAAGCATGCTACAATTTGGTGTTCCCAATCTGTTGGCTCGGAACAATTGGTCTGAATGATTCCCTACCTAGGCAGTTCAGAAATATCAAAAATCCTCATTCCTAATTTGGATGCATCAATATGTCAAGGCTCATGGAACATTCCAGATATGGTGTTTTGAAGACTGTATGAGAAGAAAGGGATAGAATACTTCAGAATGTAATTTTTCTTCCTTGCATGGAATTGTCATTGTACTCCTGAACTCACACCTGGATTTGATTTCCTACCCATGATTCACACCAGATTCTAATCTTTTCTATCCTATCATGGGCTATAAAGGGGCTCATGAGGCCTGAGCCTTCCAAAAGAAACTTTTTGTAGTAGATGGTTGCAGGAAGGAGTGGAATGGGGTTATTTTTTTAGTGTTGTAACCCCCAATAATATGCTTACAGTCTGAAGAACAGGACAGTAAATGAGTGTCATATAATGTGTAGGCATCAGGGGATGCAAAGGAGATTCAGATGTAGTGAGAAGACAGAGGACAGTGATCAGTGACAATGCAATCAAATTACCTTGAATACATACAAAAATACATTTTATTTGCAAAAATAAAACTATAAATAAATAAAGATGAAGGACTAGGTTATAAGGTACTGAATCTACTTATACTGAGAGTGTTACATACAAGAATATCATGCTACACAAAGCCCAGCCTTCCTCTTCCAGGTAAGAAAAGCTAAAACCCAGCATTCCTGTTAGTCACTATCACTTAGGATTCTGATTCCCACCCTAATTATTACAGTGATGGATGGACTTTTGTTAGCATTTCTGAGTTTCTCCTCATCTCTTCACCAGTCAGCCCTTATAATCCAGAGACTGCACATACTCTCATTCTTATATTTCCTTTCAAATTGTGAAAGTTCGACGTTTAAATTTCAGTAAGCTTAGTGTTTCAGCTGTCTGTCATTGCTGTTTTTGCCTCAAAGACCACTTCTCTTAGAATAGCAAATTCTGGTCAGGTTTGAGTAGAGAGACCCTCCTATTCCTAAAACTCACACCTCAAAACAAAAACTGTCGTAGCCCACTCATTTCTGTTTCCTTTTTCTTTACTTCCTTATTGATGCCTTCTTTCATCTACATCTCTGTTGATGAAACAGTAAATTTAATAAACAAAATGAGTTTTGAAATTCCATCTCACCTGAGTCAGAATGTATGTCTACCATTTTACAAAAAGACAACAGATATAGACCAAAGGAAAATCTTATAAACCAGTAGTAGGAATGTAAACTTCCAAACAGGTGCAGCTCTCCCATGTGACCCAGCTGTACCATTCCTGGGCATTTACCAAATTATTCCACCTCAGCCCATCACAGATATCTGAACATTAGATTTGATTGAGAGAAATTTTCAATAATTTTTGCTAAGTTATTGAACCAATCTAATTAAAATTAGAGGGAAATGAACTGGAAATATGTCATGTGCGCACACACACACACACACACACACGCACGAGAGAGAGAGAGAGAGAGAGAGAGAGAGAGAAATTTGATTTTCTTCTTAGTCATAAGAAGGGGGATTTGTAGGTGAATGAATATGGACATAAGGAGAAGTAATCATTATAAGCAAATTCAGTCACAGTGAAACAAATGTTGTATCATTTCAACGATGGTTTCCAGATTCTGAATAGATATATAAAGTTACATATGTGTGAATGATATTTATGTATTCGTAAAACTATTTGGGGGAACTTATAGGGACTAATTCCAAGGGGCGGGAATAGAATAGGATAAAGAGTGGAATGGGCAATGTGCTCATAAAATACACACTTGTGTGGGGTGTCTATTTGTAACATAATCCTTGTGTAATGGATATACTCAATGGGACCTTTTTAATTAAAAATTAATGTGTATTATTTATTTTTTATTTCTCTTCATTTCTTTCTTTAATGTTATAATATTTGTTCAAAAGTAATAGTGAGCTGCTGTCCAGAATGACATATGTTAACTTTTTGTTCTATATTTTGAGCTACTTCAAATGACCAACTATGTTGCTCTCATTTGACTGATTCTGTCTGGATCCAGTCTTTCCCCAAATTCCACAGTAATTCCAAAGTCCTAAATATCCTTGTGGTTCCTCAGTGCCATTGAGATAAAGTTCAAAGTCTACTTATATCTCATAATATTCTACAAGATCTCCAGCTCTGTGATCCTTCTAACTTCAGTCTTGTACCACTGATACTTGCAACACCAGCTGTCGTGACTGCAACCCTCTCCATTGACTTGGCCACTCCACTGTCCACCCATATCTTCTTCCTGTCATATGCATTTACTTCCCAGGGTATTACTGGAGGTGGATAACAAATTATAGCCTCTATTGCCATATTTATAAGTTATACATTCTTCTTTCTTCCCCAAGAACACAGTACCATGAAATTCTTTAATGGACTTGCTATAAACTACGCAGGTGATAACTTTCAAATTTGAATCGATATGAGTTACTCAGTGTCTCGTAAACAGTGGTTGATGATCATGTGACTAACAACCTCATTCCATTAACATTATAAGATATGAGATCGTAGGTTTAAGACATCAATTGCAATTGCAAACCATCATAAATCAGAGCAAGTACTTCTAGAGTCATTGGGCTTTGTCATGGTTTAAGAATAATTTGCTTTAATATTCTGAGGTGTAACCTGGTAGAAGCAGTTAGGAGCATAAAGCATGACATCATATTAGTATTGACTATCACTTCTTCTTGAAGGGTTGTAAGAATTTTAGTGGCTGTGGATTGCTATATCAAGAATCCCTATGAAATTAGAATTTTATTAAAATAAGAAAGCCTACCAAAAATCAAGCAACACAATAAATATTCAAGGAGACTCTGTGTAACAGACTAACAAAAAGTCAGCTTGAATTTGGTGAGAATTCCAATGGCAGGGAGAACAGTTATGACATCCAGGTAACACAGACTATAGTATGGCGGTTACAAATTCACGCACTTAATATACACACTATATTAAGGTGTGTGCCAAGAAAGTCAGAGAAGAAATATAAAACCACCCAAGTCTTTACTTTCCAACCAGGAACATAATATTTTTATATATCGTATTTTTACAATTTTAAAAGATTTCTATTATGATTATACATGTTACTTTAAACCAGAGCTTAATAATGCAGTCTTTTACAAATCTCAGCTAATTTGTACATCTAAATATTTCTTCTGAATTGGCTTATTCATTCACCCATTTATTCAGCAAATATTGGTTAAATAAAGTAAATACTACAAATAAGGAGACTCACTTTTACATTCCAGAAGGAAGGGGAGAATATGAAGGAGAATAAGAAGTGGATAAATACATTTATTCATAAATTCAGACAGAAAGCAAACTATTACCCATTATGGTACATGGTATGGAGGAAGTAAGGTCAAAAAATGAGGTATTTGAGAGAAAATTGCTCACAGAGGGAAATGATAGGTGATAATTGATAATGGAATAAGTCAACCATGTCAAGAGTGTTCCAGACTGGAGAAGCAGCAAGAGCAAAGACATTAATTAATGTGAACATAAGCCAACTTGTTTTAGAAAGAGAAAGCCGAAGGGACTAGAATGTGGTTTATTAGGAAGTGTGAGCTGGTGCGAAGGGGTAAAGCACACATGACTAAATTCTAAGGTCAGTGTCTACCTTCTTAGGATACCACACGCAACTTGATTCTTGTTACTTGGTAGTTTTCACCTTCATATAAAACTCTTCATACTACATGTCAGTGATTACAATGGAATATATTGCTGACATTGAATTTTTCTAAAAGATGAGAAACATATACTCTTTCAACTGTATATCACATTTTGTGTATACATAGACTAATATCTTTAATTATTTAGTATACCCCTTCTTCTTGCTTAAACATGTGTTCTAAGGGATTATAATCCTCTGAAGTGTTTCCCATGATTTTCTTCCTATTTTCACAGAATAAATGCTGCTTATATTCAAGGACAATAATGGTTTTCATTGGACAGAGGAAGCCATTTAGCAGTATTGAGCACTACACCTGAGTATTGCTCTCATTCAAATTTTCTGTTCTCTTTAGACTTAGTATTTTTCCACTCTTTACTCTTAGACCTTGTATTATTTGGTTACATATCAACCCAGCCTCAATCTCATCCACTCTATTATTTAACTTTTGTACTCCTGTGGATGCTGACTGGGGGAATCATATGTATTTCTACTTGTCACTAGACCCTCTATTTCCCCTGGTAACCTTTGTCGAAAAGTCAAAATTCTCATCCTGTTACATTTTGGCAGAGACTGAGCAATAAAAGCATAACTAATGCTTGTCTTGCTTGACAGAGGTTAAAACAGATACTCTGCACACTGTCTCGTATTCACCTATCTAAACTCTAATGACTTCTTTTCTCTTGATATGGTATTTTGTTAATTGAACAGATGCTGTGGATCATATCACTAATCTTTGAAACCAGGACCTCAGATACAACACATTTTCTTGTCTACCCTGGGAGATGCCAATTTTTGGACACAGTATCTTATCTATCGACTTGTGATAAATACTTCAATAACCCACCTCTCAAATGCAGCATACCCATTCCTTAACCAAGACATAGGAACCTTTGTGTCTTTTGCTGCAATCCCTGCTCTACCACCAATTTTCTAAATGAGGAGCTTATCAGTCATCAGCAGTGCAGAGTCAGGATTAGAAAGTGACCAAGTAGGACGTTGTTAAAGTTGTTGCAAGCTGCACAAACTGTCGAAGAGAGTGGTTTGTTACTATAATGAATGTCTATATTTCTTGCAAATATTAATAAGCTTTTGACACATACCAGATCATGTAACATAGATTATGTTATTTAATTACATAGATTTAATATTCATTGACCTTATGACTAAATTAGTTTTCCATATTGAAAAGAGACATTTCATTTTAAAGAAATTACTTTATATGTTACTGAAAAATCCTGAAATCTATATCAGACATAAGCAAGTGGCATACTCATTTATGAAGAGGATAGCTGGCTTACATGGTGTCCCTTAAGAAAGAGAGTGATTGGATCACATGAGCATCAAAGACTCCATCTGTTGACATCCATTGACCTGAAATTTTACTTTCATTTTATTGAAATGTGGAGCTGACCCATACTCAGGCTATGCATATTTTGTGTCTCTAAAACTTCATGCATGCTGAACACTTGCAAGTAGAGCAATCATTCCATGGCTCAGCTGGGAGTTCTGCTATTTAAAGTTAAGTGGTAGAAAGTTTGCTACTTTTAAAATACCTTCTGAAGGGGAGGCAAACTTTACCCTAAGCGTTTAAAATACTTCACATTCATTAAAATCATTCCTATGTTATGAAGTTTCTGCGGGCCACACATTTAACAATTTCTCTCTGATTGCACTCTCTCTGTAATTAGCACTTATTGTACGAGGTAGTTTTCATAGCACTAAGGTAAGAAAATATGCAGAGAACGTTTTTAATTAAACCATAGTGAAGGAATTAACCTATGAAGACCCGTAGAAATATTGTCGGAGGCCATCAAATTTCATTAAGTTGAGTTTAGATTTCTGATGTAATCTATTTTAAAATGATTTAAAGACAGGAAGCATGCTTACATATGAGGGAATGCACTGAAGCTCGCTTAGATCCCACTTATTATTTCCACAGAGATTGTCTCCTTAAGACATTATTCTTGACATTTAAAGGACAAAAGAACCCAGGTTTGCCAAGTCTAGAGCACCATGTTACCTGTGATCTTTTCCTGTTTGTGGAAATTATAGTTAAGCATCAACCTTCCAAAAAGGAAGATTACGAGAGGTGTGTTTTTAGGAAGTCCCTACCACCACGTTTTCTGGAACTGAGACCCTTGGTAAGTGCGTGAACAGTTCTCGTGACTTTGAGAAGCACAGGGAATGGGTTTTCCGTGCTAGTGTTTCCTCGCTGTGATCTAATGCTGAATTTGGAACTTGATTTAATCAAAAAAGACTTTGTAAACAATGCAGTAGAGCTAACAATATTTCACATTTTTGCTAGTGGAAGTTTTGAACTGATTTTTCACAAAATGCAACTTATTTATGTGAGACATTTTAATTGCATGCTGCATAACACATAAATGCATTCCCTTTTTATGGTCTAATATATCTTGCTGAAATATTTTAATCAATACATATGCTCGTCCCACAATTCAACATGAGATAGCTGTTAGATGCTTCTGTTTATTATTAGCATTTTTAGCAGCTTTGGCTTTCTTTTTCCTTGGCTCATTGTACCTTCCATTTCAGGTATCAATCTTTCTAAGCCCATTAAGAAGATGGATGAAATGCTGCACAGAGGTACAACTCTGAAAAGTTCCATTTGGCAGCTGTGATGTATAAGGGCTTTCCATTTATGTTTAATGGAAATCAACGAGTTTTTATATTTACATACAAATAATGTTACATTTTGAAATTGGTACAAGCATTCTATCACTTCCATATCTTAAATCAAAGTACTCTTTAATTCTGTACAATGTTGAAATTCATTACAGGACAATTTTAACGTTGAAGGAAATAGTATAGCGTGTGTTTTACTTTGAAGTGTTAATTAGCAGAGACCCTGTCAATTAATTTGACATCAATTAGAGATCTAAAAAGCATTGAAAAGAAGGTTCATACTTCTATAATTTTTATACTATTTTTTCTATTTCAATATGTGCAAATATTTTCTAATTTTCATTTAAATATTTCATAGCAAATATTACTTTCTATCTCTGATCAAGATACTTATATATTGTTTACATTTGGAGGTATTGCCCTCATTTATTGTCTTAGCCTTTAAGTTGGATAGGTATTAAAAATTATTGATAAATAGCCATCTATGTTTGTCTTATTTATAGTTAGACTAATCAGGTTCTTTAGATACATAGAGATTATATTCTGTATAGATACATAATCTTCAACCTCTTCAAATAGCTGTAGAAAATGACATTTAATTTAACTTAGAGTTCTGTGGTAGCGAGACACAATTAGTCCTGGCAACACCCGTCTATTCCTGAGAGAATGTTGAACACCATAGACACTCCACTGGGATCTTGTTTTCTTCTTGGCTAACCCGGCCTTTGGGCAAGGAACTGCTCATACCTCAACCACTGACAAAGATACATAGTATCCGGACATAGATAAGCAGGACTGTCAAATCTTGCCAAGACAGGGTAAGATGGTTTTGAAAAATTTCTTGCCTTTAAAAATAATCTGTCAGTTATTCTAAGTCGTAGCCAAAGTTGGTTGCTTCAACATTGTAAATGTGACTTTGGGTGATTGCCCAGGTAGCCAGTTGTCTCTATGATTTGTTGCATGTTTTGGAAGTTGTTTGATTGCACTTCTTAATTACTCAGGTAACATTATTTCCCTTCACAGATCTTCGATGGGGTTGAAGACTAGATAAATGTAGTTACTTTTCTCTCATGTCTTGGCTAAGTTATTTACTACACAAGACATAAGCTAGTTAGAATAGGATATTTGTTCTTATTGTATATAATTTTCTAATAGGTTTAGAATTCTCTTATTTAAACAAAAGGGGGAGGTGTTGCGGGAAGGTGTATAGCTAGCAACTACCTGCCTACTGGGGCGTGTCCTCATAGATTATTTAACTGGATGCGGAAGCTTGTCTGGCCTCTTCCTCTCTGCTTCCCCCTGGGCCCCGTTTGCTGTTCAGTTTGCTTTGAATCAGATCTTCATCCATCGTTCAAGCAGAGAATCCTGACTTTGTAAGTTTTACCCTTAAGCAAACACCAGTCTATTTCTTAGTTCTGAGCTAGTGTGAGGTTCCTCTTATTTTTAAGCATCCTATCTCTCCATTAACAGTTTAGTTAAAAATATATGTGAGTGGAAGTTACAATTTCAGCATTTGTGTTTAAGTCAAAGGTGTATAGAAATGAAATTATAGTTTACTTGTTTAATCAAAAAAAAGCAGAAGAGATTTTTAAATTGTTAGAAAGGACAATTTAAACCTGGCTACACAGGGACATACAGAGAAATCCAGGCACTGCAAGCATGAGAAGGGGATCACGCACTGCTGTATGGATACAAACTTTACTTGAGTGAGTGCTAGAAGTGACAGCTCTTCTGACTTAGGCTTAAAGGGACTTTGGTGGCTGTGCTAGATGCGAAGTAGTGGGTTTTTTTTTTTACTAGATTATTATTATTAATATTATTATTTTATAGTGTGGTTACTAGATTATTATTATTATTATTATTATTATTTTATAGTGTGGAAAACATTTATTTATTTATTTATTAGAAATTTCCACCTCCTCCCCGCCTCCCTTTTCTCTTCTCCTCCCCACCTTCCCCTCCCTCTCTAGTTCTAAGAGCAGTCAGGGTTCCCTGCCCCATGGGAAGTCCAAGGTCCTCCCCCCTAAATCCAGGTCTGTAAAGGTGTGCATCCAAACAAACCAGGCTCCCACAAAGTCAGTTCATGCAGTAGAATAAAAACCCAGTGCCATTGTCCTTGGCTTCTCAGTCAGCCTTCATTGCCAGCCACATTCAGAGTGTCCAGTTTGATCAAAAGCTCCATCACTCCCAGTTCAGCTGGCCTTGGTGAGTTCCCATTAGATCAGTCCTACCGTCTCAGTGGGTGGACGCACCACTCGTGGTCCTGACTTCCTTGGTCATGTTCTCCCTCCTTCTGCTCCTCATTTGGACCTTGGGAGCTCAGTCCAGCGCTCCAATGTGGGTCTCTGTCTCTATCTCCATCCATCGCCAGATGAAGGTTCTATGGTGATATGCAAGATATTTATCAGTGTGACTATGGGACAAGGCCAGTTCAGGCCTTTCTTCTGCTGCCCAAGGAACAATCTGGGGACCTCTTGCTGCTTATGTCTAAACACTAGTACACTTTGTCATCATGCATTGTCCACAACCAAGTGTACCATTCATAGCTTAACTGTTCATCCTTCTTATCTGGAAAACAAGTATCCTTTCTTTCTTTCTTTTTTTTGAAAGTAAATTTTATTAAATTATAAAAGTTTTCATTTCCGCCCCTCTTCCCAACACCCTCCCACTCCCTCTCTTCCTCCCTCTTCGTCCCTTAGGGCAGTCAGGGTTTCCTGCCCTGTGGGAAGTTCAAGTTCCTCCCCCCTCCCTCCAGGTCCAGGAAGGTGAGTATCCAAACAGACCGGATCCCCAAAATCCAGTATATGCAGAAGAAACAAGTCCCAGTATCATAGTCAATGGCTTTTCAGAAAGACTTCGGGCCAGCCACATTCAGAGAATCCGGCCACATTCAGAGAATCTGGTTAGATCACATCCTCGTTCTGTTCCAGTCCAACTGACCTTGGTAAACTCTCATTAGATCCGTTCCCTTGTATCAGTGGGTGATAGCATCCCTCGCAGTCCTGATTTCCTTTTTCATGTTCTTCCTCCTTCTGCTCTTCATTTGGACCTTGGGGGGCTCAGTCCGATGCTCCAATGTGGGTCTCCGTCTGTATCGCTGTCCTTCGCCAGATGAAGGATCTATGGTGATAAGCAAAATATACATCAGTATGGTTCTGGGCCACGGCCGGTTCAGGCACCCTCTCCTCTGTCCAGAGAACAATCTGGGGGATCTCTCCTTGGACCTGGGATCCCATATATAATCAAGTCTCCTGTAAACCCTAAAATGACTCCCTTAGTTGAAATATATTCTTCCCTGATCCCATATTCATCCTTCCTCCCTCCCCCCCCATCCCAGGCCACCGAGCTTTCCCCATTCCTCCCCTACTCCCTTCTCTCTAACCCTCTCCCCTTCCATTAACCCTCCCACCCCCCCATGCACCCGAGGTTACCTGGGACTCTTGTCTATTTCCTACCTCCTGGCGGATAGCTAAATAATCTTCATCAGGTTCATCTTCTTATTTAGCTTCTCTTGGATCACGAATAATAGGCTTAAAGACCTTTAATTATGGTTAGAATCCAATTATGAGTAAATACATACCGTGTTCCTCTTTTTGGATCTGGCTTACCTCACTCAGTAAAGCGTTTTCTATGTCCATCCATTTGCATGCAAAATTCAAGATGTCATTGTTTTTTACCGCTGAGTAAAACTCTAATGTGTATATGTTCCACACCTTTTTTAACCATTCTTTTATTGAGGGGCACCTAGGCTGTTTCCAGGTTCTGGCTATTACAAATAGTGCTGCTATGAACATAGTAGAACAAATGCTTTTGTAGTATGTTAGGGAATCTCTAGGGTATATTCCCAAGAGTGGAATTGCTGGGTCCTGAGGGAGGTTGACTCCCAGTTTTCTGAGAAACTGCCACACTGATTTCCACAGTGGCTGCACAAGTTTGCATTCCCACCAACAATGGATGAGTGTTCCCCTCACCCCACATCCTCTCCAGCATAGGCTATCGTTGGTGTTTTTGACTTTAGCTATTCTGACAGGTGTAAGATGGTATCTCAAAGTGGTTTTGATTTGCATTTCCCTGATCGCTAAGGAGGTTGAGCATGACCTTAAGTGTCTTCTGGCCATTCGAAGTTCATCTGTTGTGAATTCTCTGTTAAGTTCAGTACCCCATTTTTTAATTGGGTTAATTAGAATTTTAGTGTCTAGTTTCTTGAGTTCTTTGTATATTTTGGAGATCAGACCTTTGTCTGATGAGGGGTTGGTGAAGATCTTCTCCCAGTCAGAAGGCAGCCTTTTTGTCCTACTGACAGTGTCCTTTGCTTTACAGAAGCTTCTCAGTTTCAGTAGATCCCATTTTTTCATTGTTTCTCTTATTGTCTGTGCTACTGGGGTACTACTTAGGAAGAGGCCTCCTGTGCCTATATCTTGTAGACTACTTCCCACTTTCTCTTCTATCAGGTTCAAAGTGGATGGATTAATGTTGATGTCTTTAATCCATTTGGACTTGATTTTTGTGCATGGTGATAGATATGGATCTACTTTCATTTTTTTACAGGTTGACATCCAGTTATGCCAGCACCATTTGTTAAAGATGCTTTCCTTCTTCCATTGTATACCTTTAGCTCCCTTGTCGAAAATTAGGTGTTCATAAGTTTGTGGGTTAATATCTGGGTCTTCTATTCGATTCCATAGGTCGACTTCTCTGTTCTTATGCCAATACCAAGCTGTTTTCAATACTGTAGCTCTATAACAGAGTTTGAAGTCAGGGATGGTAATGCCTCCAGAAGTTCTTCTATTGTATAAGATTGTTTTGGCTATCCTGGGTTTTTTGTTTTGCCATATAAACTTGATTATTGTTCTCTCAAGGTCTGTGAAGAAGTTTGATGGGATTTTGATGGGGATTGCATTGAATCTATAGATTGCTTTTGGTAGAATTGCCATTTTTACTATGTTGATTCTCCCAATCCAAGAGCAGGGGAGGTCTTTCCATTTTCTGGTATCCTATTCAATTTCTTTCTTCAAAGACTTAAAGTTTTTGTCAAATAGGTCTTTCACTTCCTTGGTTAGAGTAACCCCAAGTATCCTTTCATTTCCAAAAATTTCTTTTGCTTAAGTCTTAGATGTTTTTATTTACAAATATTAGAAATGATACAAGCTTAGTAAATGGTGTATATTGTTGTGGATATAAATGATTTCAGATGGCAAAAATTTTGAGGAAGACTTTAATAATTCACAGAGCATTTTAATATTTCTCAATGATATCAAATGTCTGTGACCTTGTAAACTTTGGATTGATTTATTGATAACAGCCAATAAGTACCTTTATTAAAAACAATCAGTGCATTAGCTACTGATACTAATCCATCTAGGTTAACTGAATGGATTCATTTTTTCATCCATTTAATGAATAGATTAAAATTTTCTATCTGTTTTGTCTATTGTATGATTATGAAAATTATTTCCCCATCACACAGTCTTGGTCTCTTTGTTAAAATAAAACTTAACCATCAACATTCACCAAGTGATTCTGTCATTTGGGACTATTTTTATCTAAAGCAGCATACTTTATGGTGCTGGTCATACCATGAGCTCCTCATACAGAGACCACACCTACTGTACACAGTTGCAGTGGCCTTGGGAGGCAGCAATTTGCAAATCAGAGAATTTGCACGCCTGTGACTTGAGCCAGTGACCAACACTTGCCTGTTTTCAGTGAACTTGCCCTATGAAAAAGACCTAAGTTTATTGCTCAGTTAAAGGAATACAATACATTTCAAAACACAATACATATCAAAATGTAATACTATCAAAAGGAAAAAAATCCGCATGAAACCTGACCAAAAATCTGTGCATGTAATCATCTCCATGCAATTGCACAGTGGTTACACCGTTAAAAGAAACATTATTCTTTTATTTTCAAACCTTAGCCGTTTAAGCATTTAGGTCTATAGAATTGCTTTATTTTATGCATGTATTCATTTAGAAATTTATACTCCTTCATGAAAAAGGTCTTGGAGAGATAAGGGATACAAGAAAATGCCTAAACATAATAAAGGCAATTTAGAGCAATCCAACAGCCCATATCAAACTAAACAGAGAGCATCTCAAAGTGATACCACTGAAATCAGGAGCTAGAGAAGACTGTTCATTCTCTCCGTATCTACTCACTATAGTACTAGAAGGTCTAGCTACAGCAATAAGATAACAACAAGAGATCAAGGGGATACAAATGGAAAAGAAAGAAGTCAGACTTTTGCTATTTACAGATTATATGATTGGAGATTATATATATATATATATATATATATATATATATATATATATATTCCCAAGAATTCTACCAGGGAACTCCTACAACTGATAAACACCTTCAGTAATGTGGCAAGATATAAAATTAACTAAAAAAAATCAGTAGCCCTCCTATATACAAATGATAAAGGTGCTGAGAAAAAAATCAGAAAAACATCAACATTTACAATAGTCACAGATATGAAATGTCATGGGTAACCAACAAGTAAAATACCTATATAACAGGAATTTTAAGTTTCTAAAGAAGGAAATTTAAGAAGATATCAGAAAATGGAAACATCTCCCATGCTCTCAGATAAGCAGGATCAACATAATAAAAATGGCAATCTTACCAAACGCAATCTATAGGTTCAATGCAATTCCCATCAAAATTCCAACATAATTCTTTACAGATCTTGAAAGAATAATACTCTACTTTATAAGGTAAAAAAAAACAGAATAGCTAAAATAATCTTGCAAGAAAGGAACCTCTGGAGACATCAACATCCCTGACTTCAAGCTTTAAAGTGGAGCCATAGTCATTTAAAAAAAAACAGCTTGGCATTAGCAGAAAATTTTAATGAGAAAGAAGACATCATTATGTTTACAAGATGCACATCATGGAGAGGATAAAATGTAAAACCACTGTAACTGTGTGTGAAAGTTGTCATATAAATACAAATGCTTTCCTATAACGTGACAACATGCTTGTGTTTGGATTCTAAGGTGTATGCTGCTATGAATGTATCTTCCATTAGTGCAAGTAGATCAGAGTACAAATAAAAGTACAAATAAAAATACAAGTAGATCCTCTGGCTCAAAAAGCACAACAGAAAAAAAAATGAATCTAGGCATGGGACTGAAAAGGAGGTGAGAATTATAAGGGAGGGAACAAAGTGACATAGGGTGTAAGGAAAGGAAGCAGAATGTATTACATACAGTTTAGAATCGTCAAAACAGTTCTAGATAAAATCAGATTAATATGGTATGATTATGATATCTACAAATAACAAATATTTTTGAAGCTATGGTTTCGGAGTTTACCCATGCTTGTTTTCTCACTGCATTTGAATAATTATTAATCCGCAGTTTTCAATTATCAAATCATTTCCTCAGACCCACTCAGGTGAACAACATAGAATCCAGTGTGTGGGAAGTTGCTATGGGGTTTTTGCACAACAGGTAAATGATCAAGGTGGGGTGATGTGAGTTTCCTCTCTATATACTGTGATTACCATTGATTACTAAAGACACTGCTTTGAACCTATAGCAGGGAAGAACAGAGGTAGGTGTGGAAAACTAAACTGAATGCTGAGAGAAAGAAGGCAGAATCAAGAGACACCATGTATCCGCCTCCAGAATAGACATGTCAGAATCTTGCCGGTAAACCACAGCCATGTGGTGATACACAGATTAATAAAAATGGATTAAATTAATATGTAAGAGCTAGCCAATAAGAAGCTAGGGCTAATAGGTCAAGCAGTGATTTAATTAATAGAGTTTCTCTGTGGTTATTTCAGAGCTGAGTAGCTGGGAAGAAATAAGCGGCTTCCTACAACAGTGAGGTAAAATTAAACTGACTTAGGTAACCAGTACTAGGCCAAACTTTGAGACTCTGACATCAGTTAAAATTTATTTTAGTAATATTCAAGCCCAACACATTTTTGGAAAAAAAGGTTTCTGATAACAATTTCCTCAGTCGCAAGGGTACAACAAATTTGAGACATGTTTACGTTGAAATTCTTTACAAAGACTTCTGACTTCTTTTACAAAGATGGGTACTGTTGACTCAAGTACTGACTGAGATGCTACCCAAGACTTAGGGTCTAGAAAACATCAAGCCCGTGTAGTCAGGATTGGACTAACTCTAGGAAACCATAGATGACGTTTAGGCTGTTATAAAAGTGACACTGCTCATTTGGGTGGGTGGGTTTTATGGCCTAGAAGCAATGCTTTCAAGATTTAGGCTGAAAGGGTCTAGAATAAGAAAAATTTTATGGGAGATACAGGTGAAACCCGGCTCAATAGGGAGCAAAGAATCACTGGGTTGTAAACTACATCCATTCCAAGCATTCTAGGAGCATCCATAAGCCTCATCCTTTTGAAGAGATAAGCCAATGGCATAACTTTTTCTGGCTTATCTTTGTTTGACCTCTATAACAATGCTCTTTTGAGAATGATATTTTAGAATTCCCTATTGGTAGGTTATATTTTTTAAATAAAAAGCAACTGAAATATACAATATGATTAATATGTCATAAGATTAACAGTTGCTAATCACTTTTTAAAAAATACTTACATTTAAAATTACACGAAGATGAAATAAACTAAACAAGCTTATAGAATTTCAGCATGTGATCTACAGTAGAGCAACCAGGAGAGGGCAGGTGATAGTGCCATTGGGTTTTTCCATAGTTTTAGTAGGATTTTGGAGAAATTAACTGAATGTCAAACTTGGTAAGAAATAAAGTTGTGTACTCTTGCTATCCTTGTAGCAACTCAACTGTAAAAAAATAAAGATATATTTTAAGCAAAAGTATTGATTTGGGAATTGCAGAGCACTGCAGTGGAAATATGAATACCACAGGAAAAGGTGTAAAAATAAGTTTTCATATGCAAAAATAAAAAGAATATTCTGTGAGGTATATTGAAAGTGAGACAGTTCTTGAAAAAAATGTGCTCATCAGAGTTTGTTACTGTTTGTCGAAGGTTCTGTTTGTGTACCGCTGTGGTACAGTTTTGTATAAGGTTGCTATGGTGCAGACTTTTGTTGTTGCAACTATCAGGCTCTTGTATATGAAAGACTTTCCTTCACAATATTTGGCATCATGCCTCTTTGCCAGTGAGGGAGTCCATTTGCTTCAGAAATATTTTACACGATGCATAGACATCATGATCCTGTGGTGGGATTCCCATGACTGTTCTAAGTTCAGTCTTGTATCTATCTCAGCAGCTGAGCATAATAACTGTTGAGGGGTATTGTTGTGATACTGTAATAAAAAGCTGAGCAGCCCATAGCTGTGCAGGAGGTGTGAGTGGTACTTCAAGCCAGAGAGAAAACTCTGGAAAGAAAGTGGAGTTGCCAACCAGATGTAGAGGAATCAGAGTGGGCAGTAAGGAGAGATAAGGTAACAAGGAACATGACAGAACACTGATTTAATAAATGACCTAAGTTAAAAGAGCTAATGGGACACGCCTAAGCTAAGGCCAACCATTCATAATTAATAATTCTTTTTGTGGCATTATTTGGAAGCAGAGAAATACTGGTTACAGAGAATATCCACTTAGGTAGACAAGATTGGGAAAGACAGACAGAAAACAGCTAATGAAAAATTAATCTGAGAGGAAAAGTACTGAATTGTGAGAGGGGACAAGCTAGGTAAAATGATGGGATTCCAACATTTTGGAGACTGTGAAGGAAATATTATTGAAGAAAAAAACTCTCTCATAGCAATACTTTCATAGCTGACTGCCTTTGCTTTGTGAGCTAAGGAGGCTTAATTACTAAATTAATGATTTTAGGATGCTAGGTGATCTAGTGTTAACTGTGAGGACTCATACATTGCAGCAATCATAAATCACACTTTGGAGAAAACAAATTGTCACAACCAAAGGTGAAGTTGATTCCAGTAGTTTCATAATTATTAAAAACGTGAATTTTAAGTTTCAAATTTTTGATTTCTTAAATTTGATGATAAATATATCCAACAATTTCCAATTTTAAAAAATGGCTTATCTATAGTTAACTATTTTTAAATATTCGCCTATTTTGACAGTTGAACACAAAATTTAAGCAAATGTTTGGTAGCAAAAGAATTTAAAGTTTGAGAAAAGAGTGACTGAGATTTTCATAAGCGGCAAAAACTTGCCATTTTCAAATAAAATAAATAATAACTCTGAAAAATAATTGTAGTAATTATAAGAAGCCATGTTTTTACATGTAACCTAACAATAAAAATCATTTCTAAATTGTTCTTTGTCTTTAGAGATCTTTTAGACGTTATCTTCTAGTAGCTGTGAAGCTGTGACAGTAGTCATACACTAGCTATTATTTGGAATTATAAGTGGATCTGTCATTGTTGTTTAGGCTTATCAGTGAGTGAGCCTGAACCTCCCCAATCATTTGGGGTGACATGCTTACCATAGTCTCTGTCTTTCTTATATCATGGCTATTTGCAGTTTGTATAAGCCCTACAAATCTTTGTTAAAGAATATGAGTAAGGAAATAAATTACATTAAAAATTTTAGTAATTATATCTCTTGACAGAGAAAGAATTATAATTCAGGACTTACCAACCTATTCATCAGATAATGTAAATTAATCATGGTTCATTCTGCCTTTGCCTCAAAAATAACACTTTAAAAAACTAATAATTATTTGGATTCTTGAATAATTTTATCACAACCTTGTTTTCATTAAGGAGCCACATTATATAAAAGGGAGGAAATAGCAAATGGAGACATAAAAATGTTCATACTTCCTTAAGTGAAAATTGAAAATGGATTTACAGAAATAAGTTTATTATAAAAATAGCAATTATCATCAGTATCATTTGAAATTGTTGAGGAATTTCTTCTTTATATCTAAGATATCAAAGACTAACTCTTTGTGGGTAATGTTTGTTTTCCTTCTATCTCATCCCTGTGCCAATGCTGCATAAGTCGGGAAAGCACTAAACTTAGAGGATTTCATTTGAAATAAAATCCTTTACAATTTTAGTTTTAAAAGCCTTTAACAGTTTCTTTCCTTTATAATGAGTGCACTTGAAAGATAAATAGTAAAAAATAAAGCCAGTCAAATAAATGTAATAATTATCCTTTTTTTTAATTTCTGAACACAGATCTAGTATAAAGACAAACATGCTTACTTGAGAGGCAGAAGCTGTTCGTCTTCAGTTCACAGCAAACCATCAAGGGTGGGACTTCTCCAGGGCTCTGGGTTGAGTTCTATCAAAAGGCTCCAAGCCTTGGTTAGCAAACTAGAATTTCAAACACTGTTCAAAAGTCTGTGTGTATGCACATATGTGCCTGTGTGTGTGTGTATGGGCATGTGTGGGCATGTTTGT
Organism: Myodes glareolus; assembly: GCF_982192425.1. Classification (NCBI taxonomy): domain Eukaryota; kingdom Metazoa; phylum Chordata; class Mammalia; order Rodentia; family Cricetidae; genus Myodes; species Myodes glareolus. Next base: position 114,516,259 of record NC_142029.1, read on the forward strand.
GGGCATGTGTGAGCATGTATGTGTATCTGTGCATGTGTATACACGTGTGGGCATATGTTGCATGTGTGTGCACATGTGTATGTGTGTGTGTGTGTGTTTGTGTAGAGAGAGAGAGATGGGGGAGAGAGAGAGAGAGATCACTTTTTAATTAGGTAACTGCTATGATATCCATCTGTAGAAACTGACAGTTTTATTAACATCAGTTTTACTATATTTCTTCATGTTTCCTTAATAATAAAAATCTGTTCTTATTGTGTGAATGACATAGGCAATATTCTAACACATTTAGCCATACATATTTCTTATATACTTTCTAAGTTATATTCTGCCTTTTATTGGAGAAACATGCATAACAGAAGAAAAGCAACCATATGTTTTACTTAAAATTTCTAAGGAATATTCCATAATATATGAAACAATATTATTTACTCTTTTGAACTAAGCAAGTTCCATAAAGGGCAAGACATGAAATTTTGCTCTCTTTCGTTAGAACGATGATGCTGCTGACATGATGGGATGGTGGAACTGGACCATATCACCGGATTTTCAATATTTGATATGTCAGAAAATAGCAACGCCTACATTTTCTGTTTTATGAGCAAATAAGATAATAACAACTAACCCAAATCACTTTTTAGCCTTTTCAATATAATGTTTTAATATTTATATTAATCAATTCTCTATTCATTTTCAAAGAAATAAAGGAAATATATTTTAGAAATATCTCTTTTGAAAATTACTATGGCTCCCTATATCAGTTTCCATATATATTGGGCTATTTGCTTGGATTTTCTGAGAGAGGGTATCAAAATGGCCTGGAATTTACTGTGTTGCACAACCTGACCTCTAACAGCAGTTCCCTGTACAAGTCCTGAGAGCAAGGATTGGAGTGTAGTTTACCACGTGTTGCTTTCCCTAGGTATTTTGTTATTATTCTTTCCAAAGCTTCATTCAGGCCCTGGCCTGGTCCTGTCTCTGCTTTGCTCTCTCCATCTTAGGTTTTTACATACATAATATTCAGTAACTTATTGCCTTTGCTTCCTTTGTTGACTGGTTCTGTTGTTTGAGAAAACTAATTCCATTGAATTAGTCTTGAGGCTATTGGGAGCAGCACCTACCACACTCTTTGCACACGCCATGGGCAGTGAACACACTCGTCAGTTGTCAGCATTGAGAGGACGGCAACACTGTTGTCACTCATGATAACTGTCTGTCATGGTCACTATGATCTATTAGCAGGAGGGTTCAGTACAGCTTGTACTTCATGGAAAATTTACTGTTCTTACCACCATAATTCTAATTTGAGTTGAGTATCAAACGGCTAAAATCATTTTACGGATGCCGTGCCTGAACTTTGGGACAGTATGTGAGCCAGGAACTAAGCTGGAGACTTAAAAACACAGACACACAGACAGACAGAGACACAGGGACACAGGTCATCCTTGAAATAAGAGCACCCCTTTATTGCCCTCCTTGGAAGCTTATATGGGGATCCTTATCTGATAGCCACGCCCCAGCTCTCGGATCTTTCATCTGCAGGCCTTATCAGACCCACACCCCTGCCCTCAAGATCTGGTTCTCAGAGCAGCCACAGGCACAGGTGTTTTGCTCAGTTCACACCAACAGGCAAAGGGTCTGAGGCAGGCAAAGAAAGTCAAGGGGCCAGGAGTTTTCAGCCCCCAAAATACAGAAAATAACATTTTACAGGCAATTGGAAGCCTGCTTTTGCTACCAAACCATGAGGCTGACAGAAACCTCAGGAATGCCAGCTGAACAGAGAAGATACTCAACTGCTTTGTAAACTCATTAATTAATTAGATTTCTGTATGTATGATGTCTGTGAATGTGCACAGGAAAGCCTCGGCATATGTGCGTCAGGCGTCAGTTTTCTCCAGCCTGCCTGTGGAATCTAGATATGGGTGTAGCTCAGGATTTCCAGTTGCAGGCCTATGAACTTCAGCCTACTGAGGTACCTAAGGAACCCAGCGCTTATCCTTCTGCACACAAATAAACATTAAGTTAACAACAGGGGTAACATTTTAAAATCAGTGATAAAATCCCATCCTTGCCAAGAGCTAATCCTGAGAAAATAAGTTTTTCACATGGGCAAAAATAAAGCTATGAAAATATGTAGTATAAAGGAGTTTAGATACATTAAATTCTTCTTGGAAAAAAATGTACATAATGAATAATAGGAACACAAAAATGAAATACTTTAGAGGAGATTGTTGACAACTTTGTGATTTGGGGAAGAAAGTGGTCTTAATAATTTTAAAAAAGTATTGGCAAGCACAATTATCATGAAAAGAATGTTTAATGATAAAATATAATGACATTTTATGGTCACACTCATCTGTAAGGATGGACAGGGACAGGCTGGAAGCTTCACTGCTGATATCAAAATATCATTAATAACAAGTAGTCTAAAGAACTGGGAGGAGCTACTCCTACCTCAATAATGTGCAATTGTCACAGGAAATCTACAAAAAATAAATGCAGATGGCTAACTAATCTCCGATTAAATGTATAAATCACAAAAAATTAATTAAAACAATCAAAATATTTTCACTGGCGCAGCCACAAACGGGGAAATTAATAATTAAGTTTTAACAGTAAATGCAGATATTGACTTTTTCACACTCTGTTCAGTGAGAACAGGAATTCATGAACCACTTTAATTTGTTTGAAGTCTGATATTATTACTTTCCCACTTAGGCCCTGTTAGCTCAGCTCCTGAGCACGGCCTCTTCTTCCCCGGGTGGGGATTCTCCAGGAGGACAACCCAGAAACCTTTGCTCCTTCAGTCCTTGCCACTGTGTGTCTGCAACTTCCCTGGTGGCCAAGGAAAGACCACATACCCTGGTTATTGACTATTATACATTCCCTCAATTTCAGAAGAAGCCAATAGCCTAGCTAATGTATCTGAAATCATCTAAAATGACTCCCAAGATCTGTAATGTTAAAGCCCATTTTAAAAGTACAAATCCATTATTTTACAAATTCTATGACATACGGCAGAGTTGTAAATTCAATTCCACTCGCAAACGTGTTTCCCACATTATGACATTGAAGAATATACCGGAAAAGTGTCCATTTTATTGCTGTTTGTTTCCATACTAGTTTCATGAAGATCTCCAATATTTTTTATGTTCTCTGTCAAGTCATAAGCTCTACATATCTGGCTTTAATTTTCAAAATAGCCTTAAGTCTAAGGTCAAAGTCATTTGACATTTTGTAACAATTTACCCTCTTACTAAAAAAACAATTTGCATAAGAGACCAAGGAAACACAGACAAATAACTAAGAAAAGGCCCCGCTTTCATGGGATTTAAATGATGAACTCTCTTCTCACACTATTAGCATATTTGGGAAATGCTGCTCAGCCATATGCAGACTCTCCTATGCAGTTTCACAGGACAGAACACTCTGTGAAGGCCATTGATTCTACCACAGAAAAGTACAGCAGCACTATTGTTTTTCCACAGTCCACGTTCATGTGTCCATTAGACTCTACTTAGCCACCCTCACAACAAGCTACAGTTTTAACCTTTCCCTCTAGACACATCATCACCAGGGAGGGTTCATAAGACATTTTTGACTTTCCTGTACTAAGATGCTAATTGTAATTTATAAGAAGTAATTCCTCCTTCATACCAGGGAGGATAGCGTTGCTTTAAACCCAACAATGCAGAGAAGGTTTCAAGGCTTGATGGCAACAGGCAGGTAATAACTAGCTTTCTTTCTTCCTTCCTTCCTTCCTTTTTTCTTCTTCCTTTCCTTTTTTTTTTTTTTGAGATTTGGACCCTGTTCTGTCCAATGAAGTTTTATTATTTTATTTTAAATTTTTTATTCATTTTACATACCAACTACAATTCCCTTCTTCTGCTCCCTCCTCCATCCCCTGCCAGTCTCTTTTCCCCCAATCCACTACCCATCCACTCCTTAGAAATGGTAAGGCCTCACCAGGCAGTGATGGTGCACGCCTTTTATCCCAGGACTTGGGAAATGGAGGCAGGCAGGTCTCTGTGAGTTCGAGGCTAGTCTGGTCTACAACAGCTAGTTCCAGGACAGGCTCCAAAGCTACAGGAAAATTCTGTCTCAAAAAACCAAAAACCACCCCCACCAAAAAATAAATAAATAATAAAAATAAAATAAAATAAACCCTGAAAGGGTAAGGCCTTCCATAGGGAGTCAACAAATGTTGACACATTAAGTTGAGGCAGGAACAAGCCACTCCACCCTGCATTCATACTGAACAAGGCATCTCACAGTCTTGACTGGGCTCCAAAAAGCCAGCTCATGCACCAGGGATAAATCCTGCTCCTACAGACAGGGAACCCTCAAATAGACCAAGCTACAAAACTGTTGCCCCATGCAGAGATCCTAGCTTAGTTCCGTGTAGGTTCCTCAGCTGTCTGTCTAGAGTTCCTGATTTCCAGCTTGGCTCAGTTGTCCTTTTGGGTTTCATGATCTTGACCACCACTTGCTCATAAAATCGCTCCTCCCTCTCTCATCCTGGAATCCTGGAGCTTGGCCTGGTACTTTCTGTGAATCTCTGCATCTTCTTCCATCAGTTTCTGGATGAATGTCTGTGATGGCAGTTAGGGTGTTCTTCAATCTGATTACATGGGGTGGCCAGTTCAGGTACCCTCTTCACTATTGCTAGGAGTCTTAGCTAGGGTCATGTTTGTGGGTTCCTGGAGTTTGCCTAGCATCAAGTTTCTCCGCAGCCCCATAATGGCTCCCTCTATCAAGCTATCTCTTTCATTGTTAGTTTTCAAAGATAAAAATATTAATAAGATTGCTAACTTGACCCAAGGTGAAATGGAGCACTGAATGCCTCCATTCAGGATATCAACATCCTTCCTGCAGCTTGGTAGCAATAATCCTTTCCAAACAGCTAGTATTCAGAGGGTACATTGAAATATTTGAAAAGAATTTAACTCAAGGATATCAAAATACAGTGATGAAACAACTTATTATTAAACAAAATAGCTTTAAGCAAGTTGGAAAGCATTAATCAGCATATGTAATATGGCTGGAGAACAGAGAAAGGATCCTCAATCTCCATTCTGACTGTCACTGTACTTACTATCGTATTGACTAATTACCATTGAGAATTAACTCATCTTTCTTATGTTTATTTTGCTTGTGGTACAGGTCCAATATTTGGGGAAAGCATGGTAAAAGCTGCCTTCTTCCCCAGCTCCTCGCTCTTGTCTAGGTAGGCTTTCTTAATACCATTTCTTCTTTTCTAAACAGCGGGTATTTCCAGCCCTATGATGGCAGTGGCTCAGCCAGTCAGAGCTCTCTTGATCTACTTTAAAAGGGGTTTGTTTTCCCCAGCTCCCACCAGCTGAGGTTGGCCCATACCATGCAGTTTCTGCCAATAGAAGATCAGAGGAAGTCTGAGGCTTCCTGCAAACATTTCCTTTCTTTGATAACGGCAGAGACCCTGTCGACAGAATCAAATTTGTTCTTGTAACTTATGCCTCCATTTTGAAATGAGCTCTGGATCTGTAAGTGCCAACTGCCATCTTGGGACCAGGAGGCAATAAACCTAAGCAAAAAATGTCAGCTTGTCGCTGGTGTAAAAATTCTGCAAAGTTTTTGGTAAACCATAGTTTGACAGTATGTTTTTATGATTTTAAGTGTTGTGTTAATAACATCCCTTAGTTGACACAATTCTGAGAGTACATAAAGCAAATATTTAAAATATTTTTGCTGGAAAAAATTGCTTTCTATAATATGTTATCTAATATTCACATATGCAATTTGGTACAAGAGAGTAAAACAGTCAAAACATCTCTTGACAGCTAGACCATGATGCTGTTACTTTGGTACCACTAACTGGATCCTTGTGTTCCATTTTCATTGTGGCTTGTAGTGGCTACAAAGGTAAAGCATATGGGATATTATTGTCAATTTTTTTCTGGCAATTGTTTTTCCTTTTTGTTTTTTCATGAATGTGACCTTGCAGATCTCAAACAGCTTTGAGACATTTGCTAGACTAGAGTTCATGTGACTGACTTAGAGGAAAATACAAAGGGTATAGAGTTCTGAAATAACCTGTGGTTTTGGCTTGATTTTGGTCTTAGTAAATGGGATTAGTTTTGTTCGCTAGAATCATGTTCATTGAATATATTTAGCCCGATTTCTAGCTATATTAAATAAATATTAAATGAATTGTTGACATCGTTAGGTTCTGTATCCTAACAGATATTTAATTACATTATAATCTATATATCTGTTAATGTATTTCTTCATGTAAATATTATCCATATAATTCTCCTTTTATAAATAAACTAAAATAGTCTTTGCATAATTTTGAGATATTTTTATAGTAATTGGAAGGTAATAAAAGTTTAAGATTTAATCCTCTACATTGGAATTAGTAGACATGACACAGCATTCAAAAGTATATAGTTTACCTGGCTATGTGGAGCGTTGGAGTTTAACCTGCTTTTGATCTCTGCAAAGATTTTTTTTGTATAAGAAGGGATTCAGTTTTAGCACAGATTCGTGGAAGGTCACAGCAAAGCAAAGGTGTAGAAGTAGGTGTAAATCAGGTCTCAACTTAGTGATAGTTTCCTGTATTCTTATATAACAAATTAGGTTGACTCTTAAAAATTCAGTTTGCTTTTCAAATCAATATATACAATATGAAACCTTACCATACAGTAGCACCTTTGAAATAACGTGTTCAGAAATATACGTGGACTAATTTAAAGAGTAAACAGCACAAAACAAATCTGAGATTAAGAATGACATGTAGTAGAAGTAGCATTCAGTTCATTGGTTTTTCACTTAAAAGCACCTCCACTTTGTGGGTAGCTAAGTGACACAAACTTTGTCTTCATAGGAAAATGTTTGCTGTGGTGCCTGCTTCCTGCAAGGCTGGAGTTGTTTAAAGAAAGAAAACACCCAATTTCATGACTGTGTGAATGCATACAGTAATTGTGTATAGGTGTAGGTGTAATAGCTAGGACTTTCTCCCTAATGAATTCAGGAGTTAAAATATAAAGTTGTAGAAGGAATGGCGGGCTGTGTCCTGCCACCTGGCTCCTGGCTGGCTTTATCCGAAATAATTACACGGAAACTGTATTCATTTAAACACTGCTTGGCCCATTATCTGTAGCCTCTAATTGTCTAACTCTTACATATTGATCTAACCCACTTCTATTAATCTGTGTAGCACCACGAGGTGGTGGCTTACCAAGAGGATTCTAACCTGCGGCTGTCTCGGAGAGGAGAGTCATGGCATCTGCCTGCCTCTGCTTTCTTTCTCCCACAATTCTGTTCTGTCTACTCTACCCACCTAAGGGCTGGCCTATCAAAAAGGCCAAGGCAGTTTCTTTATTAACCAATGAAAGTAACACATAGACAGGTAACCCTCCTCCATCATAAAGTTAGAAATACAAATAAGACAATCATCTTTATTATAAAATATTTCAGTATAAAATCTTTCTGTATAGAAAAAACACAGACATGAAATGCGTGATATACATTTTGTGTATGACAATATGGAAATAAATTAATATAAAGTGAGAAAGATGCTCTCTGCATGTGTCTCTATCCAGAAGCATGCATGTGTGTACGTGATGATGTGCTTATACTTATAGAGAACAGCAGTTTCCCTTTCTTTGAGAAACTCCCATAGCCTCTTTAATGTTACATGGTTCAGCTTTTCAGTATTTCATTGCATGGTTGGAGAGTAATATATTGACAAAAATTCTTCAAAGGATCTCATTTACATTAATGGTTTAATGAATGTGTTTTGGGTACTAGATTAAAATTTACTGCAGCACACAAATTAGCATTTATTTACCAATCAGTGGTTAATGGGGTTGTAAATCTGATAGTTTGTGATTGTTTCCCATCTTGTTAAGACATTAATAAGGATTTGGGAAATGCAGATGAAAGTTAAGCTCTTTTGTTTATGGAGGCTATCATTCTGGAAACAATAAACCATTCATTAAATAAGCAATATTTCAGACACAATTTAATACATCCTTATTGTTAGCCATCACTAAATATTGCTATATTTTGGTGGATCATATACAACATCCCACACTTCTTTGTAATGCCCCATTTAGCATGGTTATATTTGGCCAATGAGCAGTTGATGTTACACTGTAGTAGTCCGTATAGAATTTTGCAGAGGGGAATTCATGTGTTAAAATAATATTGATTTTTATGTTATTCAGGGGTTAAAGGAATAAAGGAGAAAACTTCCCTTCATATTACTTAATTGCTATTCACAATAAGGAATGGGATGATTTTCATCCATATGAAGCATTACAGAGGGTATATATTGCAGACAACCTGGTTCCCTGGATTCTCAGCCTTGGAGAACCCAGTACTTCTGCATTTTCTTGCTCTGATCCAATGTTTCCTGAGCTTAGTTCAACTCTGATCTCAAACCAGGGTACCAGGGAGTCCACAAAGATATGGGACATCCTTCTACTCAAAGACAGTGCTCTTCTTGTGAATCTGTTAGCTAACAAAATTCCACAAACTGTTGCCAATTCTCATATTGTTATTGTTTCCAAAAACACCTTTCAAAAGGGAGGCAGGACTTTGAAGATTGACTTAAACACATTACCTTAGGTGAGCAAGTGTTGAGAAGATAATACTAATATTCGATGAAGCCAATAATTAATTTTTAGTATATTAATAATAAATAACCAATCCATTCATCTTAATATTTTTGAATCAACCGAAGAAACGAAGGACAGCTGACTTTCTGAACGATAAGAATCCCTCTATATGAGTGGTTCTCAAGCTTCCTGCTGTTTTAACCCTTTAGTATAGTTCCTCACAAAGCAGGGATCTCCAAACATAAAATTATCTTTGTTGCTATTCCATAACTGTCATCTTGTGACTGTTCTGGACTCTAACAGCTGTGTCTTCTGATGGTCTTAGACAACTCCTGTGAGAGGGTTGTTTGACACCCCTCCAAGCGGTTGCCATCACAGGCTGAGAAGCACTGCTCTATCTGAACAGAATACAAAACAGGAACTTTTTCTTAAGAATACAAACCTAGGAGAGAGGTTTTGATGCTAGGCAGTACATGCCAGATGGAGAACATGGTATACACAATGTATTCTTACACCTCCTGGGGGATTATAATACAATAACTTTGATAAATTGCCATTTAAAGTTGTCACATCATAAAATTTGACAAGACGATCACATAATTATTTTTTTTTCTGCCACCCCTTCACTGCTACCACTTGTAGTGGGTGAAGAAGCTGACCCTCTCTCTTACCAGCTACAACATTCAGGGAAGTGGACCTTACACCTTGGCTGGGCAGCGCAGTAGAACTGATCTTACTCACCAAGTTCAGGTGAATCAGGCAGAGAATGTAAAGGTGGGAGATATGGCCCTGTCCCTCATCTGCCGTATGGTGACATGTGGTGGGGGAGATGCCCAGCCCCCTATGCCCCTTATCACCTGTGGCAGGTGGGAGAGCTGGATCTGAGTTCATGAAAGTGAGAAAGCTGTTCTTTTCTGCTCATCAGCTACAACTCAGAAAAATGGATCTTATACCTGGCCTGTGCGTCGCAGTACAGGTGTAGGTGTGGAAGAACCAACTTCAAGGGCATGAAAGAAAAAGAATGGCTGCAAGTGGTGAACTCGCCAGGGACAGTGCTGGACAGGTCACACTGGTGGCTAGGACAAGGGGGAGCAGGCAGGCTGACCAACGCTGCAACTATGCAGGCCCAAAAGCAGGGTTATGAGGTGGCCCTCCCCAATATCGACCCCATCTGGGATCTGCTGGGGCACATGGACTAATCCTGTAGACCCAAAGCTGCAGGATCTCCAGGGCTCAGGGCAACAGTAGGATATCCAAGAGGAGTCCAGTGCGAGCCCAGCATGGACAGTAAAGCAGAAACCAGAAGCCCAAACCCGACCAATGACTGTTTGCAATGAAAGTTTGCAAGTAAAGATGTATGGATAAAAGGCTTACTATATGACTCACTGTATCATACTTCAATTTCTATGATGAAATTGACTTTTCTTTTTCTTCTTTATTCTCTTAAAATTGATTTTACTTCGCGTATTGCAATGGCAGAGGGTGGATATGAAGGGATGGAGAAAGGAATGGACTGAGAAGCAAGATGTGAATAACGAGAAAGTTAAAAAGCAGTTAAAGTGAAGTGAAGTATGTTGTTTGTGGGAAATGTGAGGAAATGAACAGAATATTCATAAAATGTTGTTCTTATTTTTTTAAAAAAACATATGTCTTCTTTTTAAATTTTATTGTGAGCAAGTGGTTTGCATGCCCCTGAATCTTTTCATTTGGCTTGATTTAAAAAAATTTCATTGAATAAGATTCTACAAGGAAGAGGTTTAAAGAACTCCTTTTACCATGCTCCAGAGGTGTTCATAGAAACACTGTTACATTTTTGTGCCACAAATTAATCACTTTCAAGGAGAATTAATAGTTTATAAAGCTTGGACACTTTGCCAAAGTCATTGCTCTCCATTGTAGTAAGTGGAAGTAGGTGGCAGGTATTTGGCTCTTGTCTTTAATGCCTGGAGTTCACGATGACATTTAAGGATGAACCACTATTACTAGAAAGAAAATTAAAGCCTGCACAACATGTTCTCCCACTTTCCACTCACTCTTAGCATTTTGTTGATTTGTATCCTCTTGTTTCGGGGACTTCTCAAATACTTTATCAAATTTGATAAATGGGATCATAATTATAGCTTTTAGTTTCTGTGAACAACTTCAATCTTCCTAAAGTTCTACAAGAAGAAGTAAGAGTCACACAAGTATTAGCTACAATTGCTGGTTGGTTTTTGAACAGAACTTCTTGTTTTTATCTATGTCTACTTGTTCTAGAATTCTAAATAGAAATATAGATATACAGATTATTAAAATCAGTTTTAGAAACCGAGATATTTGAGAGACAGTGGTGATGAGCATCCCTATCACACAGACTCATGTGCTGGCAGATAACTGTGCAAGCATCAAATAAATGCTGCAGTTAAGTATTTCTATTACAGAAACTCAGAATATGAGTTCATTTCATGGCCTGTGGCGACTCTCATGAGTTTAGTTGTGGATTTTCAGGATTTATACATGATATATGGGGATCTTTATAATTGTTCAGGATCCAACACGGTTTGGCTCCAATTTTTTCTTGTTGCAGCCTAATCTCCGAATGAAGCTTGACTCAGATAAGCTGAGACAAAGTTTGCATGTTAGCAGCTAAGTGTGGCATCTTCAACATGAAATGCTAAAGCCGAACCCTCAAGCTTGTGCGGTGATTCCAAGAGTAAGAGCGTTTGCTAACAGGTTTGACCTGAGTTCAAACATATACACATTTGAAAAGTAGAAAAACATCCTTATTAATTGTCAGAGGCCAATTCAAAGGCATACCCACACACATACACATGGACACACAGTTAGTAAATTTAAAAATCTAATTTGAAAAGTAAAATCATCAACAACCTTATTTTAAAAGAAAATTGTTTTGTGAATGCTTTTAATCTCAATTTTAGACATGACAACTGTGAACAGAAATTTTGACTCTGTCTGAACCACACTTCAAAGGGCTGTGACAAGCAAACCACTTATACTTTCCATGCAATATCAGACCACATAGAATAGGACTGACAGTAACCGAATGTAATGGCAAACTTGAGTAGAAGGTGGTAAAATATTCTACTATAATTGCTTAAGGAAGATCAAGTCATTAAAGGATGAGGAACACATTGAGAAGGGTGTCTATAGAGAATCTGAAAAGCTTTCCTTGTGATCACAGCATTGACACCAAATGAACAGCTGTGGTTTGTGAACGAATGCTTCGGAGATGCTGGCCTCTGCCAAAGCTACTGAAGCTCTTTGAAGCCTGTAACAGTTAGCTCGATTTGGGAAATACCAGGCTAGATAAATAATAAAGCAATTATGTTTGTATTTATTATAAGGAAAAAACTCATGAAACAGGAACGAGAAGTCCAAGCTCAGCTGTGCTGAGAGGGAAACACACACACACATGCACACACACACACACAACACACACACACACGCAGAGAGAGAGAGAGAGAGAGAGAGAGAGAGAGAGAGAGAGAGAGAGAGAGAGAAAGAGAGCCTGGGCCATGCCCGTTTACCACTGTGTTCCCAAAAGCCACACCCTAACTTGGTCCCACTCCTTAAAGATACTTGGTTAATAAAGCTTCCCCATCAGGGGCCTGTCTCTGTTGCAGCATGGTGTTCCCTGAAGAGCTGACTTCCAAATTGAAAGAGCTTTGCATACAGTCATACCTCAGATTTCTATTTTTATTTTTACTTTTTTAGGCTGATACTTAAGGAATGGAGTCTTTCAGGTTTTAGAGACAAAGATGGTTGTCAATATTGAATCCCACAATACATGCTTCTTATCATTGCTTGAGAATGCTCTTCTTGCTTGGCAAAGATTGTGTGTAACTCGATGCTTGAGCATTGGCTATTCATGTGCTCTGACTGGGGCTGATGTGACTCTTAAAAGACATAGACAAAGAGAAAAGGTGTAAATACATGACAAACCATATGAGTGCAGGTGTATATTTTAGTCAATACATATATGTGTGTTCCTCAAGTATGTATATATAACTTCATTCAAAATAGCCTATTAGGAAATAGAAGGAAAACAAAGCAGGTAGATTAGTGCCTATATACTTGTATTGTAAAGATAAAATGAATAATATGATATTCTACATATGATCGTTACCATTTACCATGCAAATAACATATAAATTCTGTAGATAAGTATTTTTATAATTTTTCAGGAAATATAAACTCCATAATATATGACAAAATTAGTACTCAAAAATTATTCATAATTATTTTTGGATAATAATCACTAATATCTACGTATTTTTATATTTATATTGTATATTAATCGTGACCATTTTATATATTATAATATAGTTTATGTATTCCTCTTATAATTTGTTACTCTTAAGTAGTGCTTCTGATTACATATAACTAATGCAACTAAGCATGATATGGAGTGAAACACTGACCCCTGTATAAGGCATTTCATTTTCTCTATAATTCCATGAAGTAGATTCTAATATTCTTCTCATTTCTTATATGTAGCAATAAAGCTCATTTGATTTGAGTTTCTTTGCTGAAGTAGCACACATCATGCACACAAAAACATACATGCTAATACTAAATACTGTGATCACTCCGTGAGTCAAAAAATCACTTAGTGATTCATAAGCAGAACAGATTAATGAAGGAACAGGAGGTACTCAGGATGAGGGGCTGAGGGATGAGGTAAACACTGCAGCAAAGGGTGAGGTCATCACCGCGACAGAAGAGAGTATGTTCCTGGTTCCTAACATGGGAATTGAGGCAAAAGTGGTTCTGAACAGCTGAACAGCAGGGGAACAGACAACCACTGTGAGCTTGTGGAGAAGGGTACGTGCATCTCGATACTTCCATGCTCTAACATCAGAAGGGCAGTTCAGTGTGAGCTCTGTAAAGAAATGGCTACTGAATGAAGAGAGTATTTGAAAGCCTGAACAAAACCAGATACAGAAAAAGGAAGATGTTATGAACTGGTTAAAGTTGTTTTCTGCCGATATTCCATGAAAACAAAAGCAGTTATGTACATGTCTCTTAAAATGAATTTATTTAAAATAGAAGATTCATATAAGAACTCACACGGCTGTTGCGCATTTTCTAGGAGGAACTGCCAAAGAGAGGCGCCTGGAATAGTGGTGGGAAGCACACCTCTGTGAGGCGTAAAACATCAAGTTAGATGTAAGAATGAACAATTCGAGCAGCTTCAGCTGCTTAAAGAGTGAAGTAGGTGATCTTGGAAGAGGTTCTACTTCTGAATAAAAGCAGCAAACAAATTTAAAAAACACAGATTGTGAAGAAACATAAATAGCCATGTTAAATAGAAGAGACAGACAAATCTGAACTAAGATGACAACAGTTCTTATTATCTATAGTTTTTCATTGGCTAGAAATTTTGGGTTTATGATCTGAAGACCTTTAATTGACCAGATCACTTTGGCGGGTTGATGTGCTCTTTACTTTGTAACTCGTGAAATGTAGGATCTTGGACATATGACATTTTCCCCCTGAGCTATAGCTTCACAATCTGTAAGTCAGTTGTTTTAAATGAACTGTAAGATTGCTTCTCGATTGTATAACCCTGCTTGGAGACTGTAGATTCTCAATACTACAGAGGCTGTAATGAACCTCTTTATTAAGAGAAGTTGAGACTGAGCAAAAGATACCATTAAAAAGTATGTAATTCTAGGCTGCAGAAAAAACAGGCCATTTCTTTTTTTTCTATTACAAAGTGATTTATGAGCCGTTAAGTAAGGCTGCGAAGATGCACATTCAGTTTTATTTTTCTCCTTAATCCCAAGAAGGCTGCAGACTCCTGGCAGCTGCCAGCGAAGCATTTTGCAGGTGCACACAGACAATTCAACCTGTTTTAAAACCCTGTCTTCTCAGTACTCATAGTCAGTCTTAGTGGGAGCATCATGCAGAAGCAACAGCATTTCTTCATCCAACCTTTAGAAAGATGCTGAGAATCAAATCTAAAAGCCTATACTAACACTGAGACTTCCAAAATGAGGAAGCAAAGCACAACAAACAGAATAAGAGTCCATGATTGTCATCTGTATAATGTCCCAAGGCCACAGAATCCATCACGTTCTTCCTACTGGCCCTCTAATCTGTAGTTTTCAACTTAATTTATGTAATTATTGTATTTTTATTCACATTTAGGAGTCTCTGTCTTATATAAGTATATTTAACCTTACTTAAAGTTGTCTTTCTCAAGATTAATGGCACCACTTGTTAATAAAAAAGCAATGCAATTAATGCTATGATGCATTAAATTGACCCTGATGATTGTGCGAGTTCACATGGGTGTTGTCTCTGAGAAATGCACCTTTGTCTAATTTAATTTTGCAAATAGCTTATATACTTTTTAAATCATTGTCTTGGACTCTCATCCTATCATTAAGTCCCCTTCTATTTCTTTCTAATCACTAAACTCATTCCCCAGTTTCCTGGTTTAATGACCCTGTTTCCTCAAGACTTACCTATTCTATGTCTCCATTTGATATTGATGTTTGTGAAGTGAATTTCTGAGTGTGCTGATGCTAAATATTAAATTTGAAGCAGGCATTTAGACCAAATATAGATAACAGATGAAAGTCTGAGTTCCTATTCAAGCAGACCTTCTGGAGATTGTAGAAATAATGTTGTTCTGAAAAAAAAAAGCCCTTCCCAATAAGGTAGCAGGTATGTCCTGGTAAGAACCATTTGCTGTATGGCTCCAAGTTAGCTGATTTTTTTAATTAATATTTCTGTTAGTACTACAGTATTAATGAGTAGTACTTAAAATATTGTCTCTTTAAGATAAGTTACCCATTTTGAACACTTTGAGCATTTTTACTAAAGATGTATTTTTTTATGTGTATGACTGCTTTGCCTGTATGTATGTAGATAAACTACCTGTGTACTGAGAGCCCATGGGAACCAGAAGTGGGTGCTGAATCTCCTAAAACTGGAGTTGCAGTTGGTTTTGAACCACTATGTGGTCTTCAATAAGTGTAGCAAGAGCTCTGAACTACTCAGTCATCTTTACATTCTCTGCTTTGAGCATTGTTATCCCTGACAATAAGCTATACTCAAACACCCAGCAGGTGAAAGTACCTCAAGCCTAGGGATAGACTGATGTTCATGTGATCCTATAAAAATGTATGTCTCCAATTGAAGGGAGTTATCCCATTTTGTGAATAATTTTAAGAATTCCCCATTCTATGTACGTTCCTGGTTCTTTCCTACCAAAATCTTATGTGCATTTATGATGGACATGTTCTTGAGTTGCCTGTGCCACTAACATTGTGACAGAAGACTGACAGCAGAGAACTGGGAAAATACAGTGATCAGGAATCCCAAGTTCCAACACAGTGGATGTGGCCAGAGGTGCAGGGAAAATGAGCAGCCATGTAAATTCTAGGATGATACTCGAAAATAAAATCAGAATAAGACGACTTGACTAAAAGCCCAGTCCTTTACCTTCCAGATGGCGAATCCCACAGCAATCAGAGTTTCCCACATACCATGACCTAACTGAAGCTAAACTGACCAGATGGTAGTGATGGTGGGAAACGCTGAGAAAGACAGATGGCTGAGAAAACTCAATGAGCTTCAAAAACACAAGGAGTGGCTGAATATTCTAACATAGAAATTTAGCAAAGAGGTAGAAGTAATATTTAAAAACTCACACAAAAATATGTGAGCTGGCAATATCATGATTGATCATGTTTAAGGAAGAGTACTGGGTTCAAACAAAAGATATTTAAACTATATAAATAATCTCTGAAAGTAGAGTCTTCAGAAACTATTTGAAAATACACACATGAATGTGAAAAATCATGTGGAAGATTTGGGATAATTTCAACAGCAAATGTTCAGTTGGCTCAAGTACATAATACTAGAAAAGTTTCAAACACAGAGAAGGAGACAGATATTCAATGACAGGAAGGTGAAGTGTCAACAGTCAGACCTAACTCAGCTGAATTGACTCTGAAGCATCTTAAAACCACACTCTCAAAGGGGAACAAGAAAGAGGAAAAATTTCACAGCTCCAGGGGCAAAATAACACATAGATGTGCCCCAACTAAACTGAGAAAAAAATACCTTACAAAAAAACTGTCTGGGAAAGGGATGCAGGATTTTCACTTACTAAAGAAAAAACAATCTACCACTCAGAGATGCTCTACCCAGTAAAGTTATCTTTCAGAAATAAAGAAGAGGTAAGTGTATCCTCAGAAAACACAGAAAAATGTATTCTACAAGATTTGCTCTAGAACAAATGGTAAAGGGCTTTGTCAAATTGAAATCCACAAAAATGAGTGTGATGAAATAGAGTAAGTCTCACTAGTAAGATGCAAACTCCTCCAGATACTCCAGCATTAAAAGCATGTTGCATAGCCATTCATAGTTTTAGTACAAATACTAGAACAACCAAGTCTACATAGTAGTTCTTCATTCATTTGTTATGTAATAGGTAGTACAGAAATAAATAAAATGGTATGACAAAAATATCAAGTTATTGAGATAAATGGGGAGCAATCTTACTATTTAATTTTGGTTTGGTGTTGTTATTGACATTAATCTGTCATCACTTCAAATGATGGCATTACAAGTTTTGGCTAGTCCAATTTCTGGATAAATTTAAGAGATACATAGAAAGTCCCATTTAGGGTTCACTCTAAAGAGTGTCAAGGAACAAAATGTCAGTAGTATTCTCCTCTGTTCTTCATTCCTCTCTTTCCATGTGTGTGTGTGTGTGTGTGTGTGTGTGTGTGTGTGTGAGAGAGAGAGAGAGAGAGAGAGAGAGAGAGAGAGAGAGAGATTATAAGGTTCTAAGACTATATATTTTGATATAATCATTTCAGTGTCATGTTCTTTGTCTCAGGCACAACATATTCCTCTCCATCCACATTGATTCATTTATATTTCAGATGACTTGAATTTTATTTTCTCTTTGCCCTGTGAACACAGTTCATCAGAATCCACAAAATACACACATAATCTATACACACATAATCTTTGTAACAACACAAACTCTTTCTTTCCTTATATCAACATATTCCCACATGTCCATAATCAAGCTGTAGTTATTCAAAGACCAGTTTATAGTAAAAGAAAGCATGGTATAATTGCTCGGTCACATTCAAAGCACAAAATACTATGATGGGGATAATTTAATATTCAGATACTTTACAAACTCTTTCCATTGCCATTCCTGCATTAGTGATTTTAATTTCCATTATATGTGAAATTATATATTTAATTAACTCATTAATTCCAGTCATTACATAATTTCCTGCCTCTTATATTTCATTATAATAACATCATTGCATTATGCCTGATGTCTATGTGGAAATTAAAATTTCTTTTTTGAAATATAGTTATTAGAAGAAATGTATATAAAATCTGAATTTTTAATAATGATGAACATTTTGTCCTTATTATAACATTACAGCATAAGGGGGGCTATTAAATATAGTAATGCTCTTGGTAGGAAAAGAACAACATAGTTTGCTGGAGATGTAGAGGGAAGTGAAGATAAAGGCATAGGTAGTGGTCAGACACTCAAAACTGAAGCTGCAGTGAGTCCATGAGCGGACCCATTCTAGCTCTTAGGGGGGTTTAGAATTTCCTGGTAGAAGGACATGGGAAGTTTTTTCTGTATTTGTTTATTTGCGGGAATCTTTTGGAGAGCAGGCAGGTATGGTGTAAGAACAGACCATATCTGAGGTCCCAGTGACGCTGTAGCAACTATGACCACAGGCGACAAGAAAGACTGCCAGTAAAAGCTGTTTCTATCTTGTAAAGAACTGGAAGCCGCACACTTCTCCCATATGGACAGAGTTGGCTCTACACTGTTGAGCAACCTAAACGGTTTCACAGGGACCTATTAAGTTTTATAAAGAATCAAGTACTCTTTCCATACAAATTTCAGATATTTCAGGTAAAGGTGGGAAAATTTGTAACATGGAGCTCATTTGAGGTATTAGGGTAATTACTCACTGTGCCCTGCCGTGTCCATACAATACCTGAGCTCTGTGGAAATTATGGGGAGATTTTAAAAGTGTTATCAACTTGATTGAAGTTACCTTTGACTGTGAACCATGCATCATTCACTTACACCCACATTGTTACCATTCTGTCTTCCTTAAAAAAAATCAATGAATTATAAACATTTTTGAGTGCATGTGTGCTGTGTATGCTGAGTGCACAATGGCTCACATGTGACATGTTAAGGTCAAAAGACAGCACTTGGAAGTTGATTCTCTCCTTCTACCATATAAGTTGCAGGACTGACCTCTGGTCCGCAGGCTTGGTGGCAAATGCCACACCCACTAAGCCATTGCACTGGTCCCAAACAATAATTTTTAAGATGGTTTCTTGGCTCGAGAAGTATCTCAGTAGTTTACATCTGTTCAACACCGTTCTACACAATTTTCCTCTAGACTCTTCATGTGCTGTTCCTGTTAGGACAAGTTGTGACAGATTTTTCTGCTCAGTCCAGGAATTCACTTTCCCTGTCTATCTTTTCAACTTCTTCTGGTATTTACCTTTCTGTGTTTAAATGGCTCTTTTCCAGGTTACCTAACCATAAAATCTTACAGTGCTCTCTCCTTGAACTTCATCTGACATTTGTCTAATCTCAATCTCTGAGTTAAAGTGTCATCACAAATGGCTCTAAAATATATCACTACTTAAAGATTGCTGGGGTCCAGCCTTGGCTCAGGTTCAGGTCCTGAGACAAGGAAGAGGAATTGGTGTAAGGAAGAAATATGACCATCAAGTAGATTGCTCAAGTGTCCCTGAAGAGTTCAAGCCATCTTTATTTATACTTTGAGTTTTATCTAGTAGGCTTATATGAATAGCTTTATTATTGGATCCTATTTTATACTATTAAGAAATACATTATAGTTTAAGAAATATGTTAAAATCATTATAAAAAGTTCCCAATTATGCTTCCACAAAAACGCTTTCTCACCCCCTACCTAATCTTATTCTAGACATAAAGTTCAGCATTTTTGCAGGCTTAACTTGAGATAGACAAATCCTGCTCTTACAGCACTTACGTCATCTGTCAGCTACTTGTGGTTACAAAGTTCAAAAGTAATAGACATGGGCACAATACTTTAGGGACAACAATATGCAAACTAAGACAATTCTTTCATGTCTGAATAATATGCTTTTTTACAGTCCCCTTTTCTACAAGAGGGTCACGTTTCAGTCTCTCTATAAAAGGCAGATTTTGATAAGGTGCTCTTCCCATCTTGCTATACCATATTCTTTCCACCAATATAAGCTCCTGTGTATGGTAAATATTTATTTTTCCATCCTATATTTTGTGTTGCATTTTTCCTTTTAGAACATATCAGATCCTACCATTGATTTTATGTGCATGGTATCCAGGGAACTTATTATCAACAGTAAACACTATGTGTATTCTTAAGGCTTTTCCACTATTCTGTGTATGCATGCCTTACTCTTCTTTTGCAGAACTGTAAAAAAGACATGGTTAATGTTCCATGTGTTATTTCCTCAGATGGACCAAACTGTCTCTATTGAGTCAGTAAAGTTAGCAGGATTAGGCGTTTTAGTTAGTAATTCTAATAAAAAATAATGTAGAAGCAGTAGCCTCTTGCTGAATCTTAGGGTAAAGCATTTGAGAAAGAATAGAATTTCTAGGGAAAAACTGCAGCTGTTGCATGTGTGATAGTTAAAGTAAAACTAAACACTGCCCAAAAATTCAACAATATGATGAGAGAGAAAAGAGCCTGCAAGCTTCCTGAGTGTTGTTGACTCCTATGTTGTCCAATGGTCTACTGATCCTTGTCAAGTGAAAATCAGTTTCTGTGATGAATTCCTTGCCCCAAGGAAATCCACTGGACAGGTGGTCTGAGATTGGCTGAATAGCTCCTTACAAAAGACATATAAGCACATTAAGTTTCCTGTTTAATTTCACCATTTGCATGCATGGCAGGCATCTAGAAATAGATATATTCACAACAAAACTCATGTTATGCTTCTCTTTTTATTTATTTATTTATTTATTTATTTATTTATTTATTTATTTATTTTTTCACACAGAGTTTCTCTGTAGCTTTGGAAGCTGTTTTGGAACTAGCTCTTGTAGACCAGGCTGGCCTTGAACCCACAGAGATCCGCCTGCCTCTGCCTCCTGAGTGCTGGGATTAAAGGTGTGTGCCACCACCGCCCAGCTATGTTATGCATTTCTTCTTGGCTTCATTTCTTACTGTCTTCTTTGTCATTAGAGATGCTTACTGCAACCTGCAAGCTGAAAATTGAGAATTCCTCAGCCCCAAAAGTTTATAGTGATTATCGACATATCTTTTCCTTACACATTGTTTTAGTTAACACGTTGTTACTTTCATACATTAATATATATTACAGTATTGGAACTGAAGGATAGCTCTGGACTTTAAAGCTGAGGAAAAGCCAGTTTGGCTCCCAGAACCTACATGGTAGTTCACACTCACATGTATCTCCAATTCCAGGAACCCGTGCCCTGCAGACCTCCTCAGTCCTGCCTCTACACACAGAAATACATATAGTAAATATTAAACACATATTCAATACATACAATTCTATTTTGCACTACTTTCTATACTATTAATCTTGGCTATTTCACTATTTTTACAATTTTCACTATTTCTCTAGCTTTACATTTCATTTCTAATTTCAACATCTACTTCTAAATCACATGTGACTGCCCTGGACACTTTAATCACAGTCATCTTAAATGAAATTATGTTACTCTGCTCAAATTTCCCAACTTTTCCAATTTACCTAAAAGTTGCACCTCTCATAGTTTGCAGAATTAAGCCTGTATTTCTTGTTACTTACACTCTAATCATTTTTTTCTTTTTCATCTTTCATTCTTTTTTCTTTCTCTGTCTACCTGCATTTAATCCACTCCAAATTTCCCACTGTAAAACAATCCAAAGCAGACAAAAGACAAATCTCACTTTTCAGTGTACACGACTTTGTCCTCTTCTTTATCAGCAATGACAACTACACACCCTCTTTAAAAGCAGCATCTTCTCTGTTTGTGTCTTCATTACACATCTTGTTTTCTCTATATGAACATATCTATCCAAACCCGCTGGGACAGTAATCAGCTGGGTTTCTCTGAGGGGGGAATGTTAGCTTAAGAGAAATGAACACAGAAACAAAGGATAGACCGGGAGGACTGAATACTAGCAGCCCTGAGATTCTTTCTCAGGCAGCATATATATGACAGGCCAAAGGCAGAACAAAGAGCAGCACAGCCAGCTGACCGCCTCCCTGCACCGTCCTTGGGAGGAAGCTCAAACAGGTGCATTATCTTATTCAGGTAAGCAGCTTCTAATCTCTAAGGAGGAGTGCCTCTGGCTGGCACACACCAGCCCCAATCTAAAAAGAAAAAACTGTGCTCTTTTAACTGGGCAAAATGCTCTCTCTATGGGTTTAGTCAGAACTTCCTCACAGACCTCAAGGTTCCTGGAAAAAGCAGAACAGACAAGCAAGCGCGAACTCAAATGACTTCTTTAAGTCGAAATGACTCCAGATAGAAACTGAGTCACACGTGGTAATTGCTTCCCTTCACTGTGTAAGTCCTCTAGACTGACAATAGTTGAAATAATTTCTAATACATGATAGAACAGCCTAATAAGTATCATTTGTGTGATTGGACAAATAAAGAAATTATCCAAAAAGAAGTCACAATCTCTGAAATAGGAAAGCTACAAAGGCCTAATGTGTGGCCTGTCTGTCTCTTTAGAATCATTTTCAAGGGTTTCTCTTTAGTTATGTGTTCTTATTCAACAATCTCAGTGTTAGGAAATGAAGCAGAGTCAGGATGCTGAATGCAGTGTGTGTGTGTGTGTGTGTGTGTGTGTGTGTGTGTGTGTGTGTGTGTGTGTTGAGAACCTGAAGCATGATCAGAGAGAAAAAAAATAATAGGGAAGAGTTATCATTGGTCAGATTGTTAAACAGACAGCAGGAGACGAGGCATGCCCTTAAGAGAGACACTAGTTTTACATATATGTTATTAAATGTATGGATAATACATTATTTGGAGCAGAAAATAATTCATTGAGTATTATATATTTTAATACTAAAATTGTGCCAGCCACTAAATATAAGGTTGAGAACAGTTTGACTTTGGCCATGTAGATAACCAGAGGCAGGAGCTGAGGAAAATAAGCACACGGAGCTATACAGCAAAGCCAGAATCATGAATTTGTTTAACTTCTTACACATACGCCTTTGTCTGCTATCATTGAACTAATGTATCACAATAATGATATTTCAAATAAGCATTGAAATGAAGCCAGGCTTACAATCTTTCTAAAGATACTCTATAAAGTCAGTATACTATTTTTATTTAATTTCGGTCTTCATGTCTATGTGAGATGGGGACATGTATGTGGAGGTGAATACAGGGTACAGGAATGTTTTGCTGAAATTACAAACAGTTCTGATAAGTTGGACATGGGTGCTGAAACCTGAACACTTGTCCTCATTTAACTACAAATTGTTGCCTAGTTGACATGATTTAACGATCACATTTCCCAGACCTCTGCACCTCAGTTATGTTTTTCTACTGTATGACTATAACAGAAACATAACAATTACAATATGTCTTATTACTTAGATACAATCATATCCTTATATCACAAAAACCCTGCATCTGCCTCTTGTGTGATATCAGGCATATTGGATTTTATCTACAGGTCACTGCATGGTTTGAGACTCAAGTGGAGACTTCATCGTTTTTACTGAATCACCCTGGTGGGATATTGTTGAGCTGGTAGTTTGTGTGGGGACGTCACTGTATATGCATTCTGTATCATGAGATTGGAAATAAATTGAGATAGTACTCAAAATCCTTACAACTTTGGGAAATCAAACTTTACCTCAATTCTGTTTGAGTTATTTAATATAAGAATATACTATAATAGAAACTGTAATTTCCGAAGTCAGAAAATTAAATTCTGCATCTCAGCTGCACCTTTTACTCATGCTCTTGCATCTTTACCGTTATGTTGTAGTCATGAGTGCATTTGGTGATAGGCAGAAAGTACATATCTTTTGAAATGTGAGTACATTTTTCTCGTATTAATTTTTCAATATTTTTTATACTACAGTTTCGAAAGTACGCATTTAAAGTGGCATAGTATACACAGAGTGTCAGGTTCCAGTGAGCAGCATTTTCACTGTTATGTCATGATGACTTGATAATAAAGAGGAACAGTGTGTTGCGGAGCCCAGTACTGTGCGGCACAGGATTTAAGCGTTTCTGCCATACAAGCGCCCTTTGTTCACTGAAGTGTGCCTTCTCAGTAAAGACTCCTTGGGGATTAGCCGCCCGAGTGGCTTCTCACATAGAGGCCTCTTTTTCAATAACAATTCTCTAATAAATTATGTATAAAAATACAGCTGCCCACACAGATTAGCATTTTCCAGGTGCTGTACTGTGATAACAAGTCACGCACCCAGAGCCTCCAGTCAGCCTCCCTTGTAGGTTGTGGAGAGCACCTCCAAGCCCTGGTGCCCTCCAAGAGGTCTGGGCACAGCAGACATAAAAATAGAAACCAAAGTTACAGTGGTTGCTTTCCAGTGCATTTCAATTTTTTTTTTTATTAAGGTGAGTTCTTCTATTAAGTCATCCAGACTTTGTATGACAATTCACATCACATTGCACTTCAGTAACATAAAGCTATTTTTTGGTTATGTGGGCTCTCATTTCGTGAGATTAATGAATAACTGCCACTATTTACCAGGCTCACGGAATGTCTTGAAGGGTTAGAGTTCTCGCTGCTCTTGCAGACAAATCGTGCTCAGTTGCTGTTCATGTCAGGCAGGTAGCTCAGAAACACCTGAGTAGACCTGCCTTCTACCTTGTTTGGTCATTTGTTTTTGGTTTGTTTACATTAATTGTTTTGTTGTTGTTTTTCTGCTGCTTGTACCAGGCTAGCTAGGCCAGGAGCTTCTGGAAATTCTTTGGTCTCCACCTCCTAACAACCATAGTAATACAGAGGTGACTGATACGGGCTATTGCGGCCAACTTTACACACACCTGTGTACTCAAATTTATGTCTTTACACTGAGAAAGCAAGCACTTCTCCCACTGAGTTAACTTCCCGGAGCCCATACAAGAGCCTAAAGAGAAAAATCTAAATTTAACCGTCGTAAGAAGACGCTGCCTTAATAAAATAAAGAAAAATACATTTGCAATAACAACACAGATAAAAAGCCTAATTGTTGGATTTTCAAATTTTGATTTATAGTCTATAGTTGTAATAACCAAAATCACTTAGCATTATGTAATAGAGACAGTTTTGTAATAATGATGGAAAGAAAATAGACACTTGTACACTTTCCTAAAAAATACTAAGGCTAAGGAAATGAGTGTAAGCGGAGAAACTAGGTTGCCTCAGCTTGGAGACAGAAGGAATAGAGCAATGGTATTCTTAGTCATCTCAGGAGCAGTAGCCAAAGGTGGCTGGTCCTCTACGGGCATCAGAAGGATCATTAAGGAGGGATTGGGCATAGCAAGGGGTGAGTTGGGTGAGACTAACAAAAATCACAGTGATGGGCAGGAACCAACATCTGAGATTCCTTGGCTTATTCCTATAACAAATGCTTATTGATTACTGACAATGAGGACCGATCAAACCTCAAATAAACTCAAATGAAATAGTGAGGCTGTGATCTCCATAGGGTGAACGAATGACAGTTGTGTAAATGACTTGAAAGGGGGACTAATTTCTTAAAACGTAAAATGGTAAACCTGTTGAACTCGAAGGTAATAGCCAAATCTTCCTCCTTGAAGATTGCCTTTCTGCACAAAGGTATAGTCAGTGAAATTCCAAAAAGACTCCTGTCCTCTGACCTTAATTAAGACCATTGTGCAGCACTCTGAGTGCTTTCCTTCCACTCACATTGATTAGAACACACACTGAAGTTGTTAATGCATTGGCTCCAGAATGAACATGTCTGTGTCCAGATATCAGGGCAAATGATACAAACTTCATGCTTAGTTGAAGCTTGGGAACTCAAAGGATGTTTTTGTCCTTAGTTAATAACCAGGAAAGATAAAATAAGTAGAAAATCTGAGCTATTTTTAAAGCAATTCATGAAAGTATAGGTTTATCTATACATCAAAACACAGGATGCTCTATCATTGCAGATGGTGTCTCATTCTGTACAAAAGCAAAAGAAGGGGGAAATAGATTATTTCCTTAGAGTTAATAATTCAACTATAAAATCTAATTTGCAGCTTAAATTCCTACCAGCATATACTTTGAAGTAAATTTCATTATAGGGTTCCTTTTCTGAATTTATTCTATTATGAACTAGAGACAGAAGTGATCTGTTACCTCTGGTTCTTCAAAACAAAATAAAGACTTGTTATGCCTCAGTTCCCTTTCCCATCATTGCACTTGTGTATTGTAGATTTCAGTATCATTTCACGGAAAGTTTCAAGTTTTTTCCTCAGTTGATCTTTCTCTTTACTGGAAATATGTTTAATAATAAAGTAGATTTTTATTTTTATGTACTCTGTCTCTAATGACTAGAATTATTATAATGATTTTTTTATCTTTTGAAAATGTCATGCTTCTATAAAAAGCAATGTGATCATATTCACCCGCATGTTTCCTTTCGTACTCTTTACAGCCTAACAGACATTTCAGTTACAGCTCACGCCCCTTTTGTCTTTTAATAATTCTCTGAGTCCAATTTGTGCTACCCATATGTGCTTGGGTGTGGAGAGATTCACCAGCGTCCAGCCTGTCTGGGGTCAGGCCCCTAAAGAGAGAGAAAGTCCCCTCTTCAGAAACTATCAATTGCCAGTAACACTCAGCTCATGTTGGAGCATCCAACCCCCCTTTTTAATACATAATAAATATTTTTTATGAGTTCATGTGTGCAAAGGTCATGTTATGTGCAGAAGACACAATCCCTATTACATTCTTTGCACCTGAGTATTGAGTAAGAGAAGGTTGTTACAGATGACCATCGTATGGATAAGCACTGATAGTCTCAGTACTTTTAACATTGCCCACAATCCACTACTCAAACAAGCATCTCTGACCAATGTTGGAAACAGTACAAATCTATAGCTAAAAATATAAATACTTAGAAAACAACTTGACAACACGAACATTTAGCAAAACAAAATGAGTAGGTTATCTACTAAGTCCTGTGATTTCCACACTCATGACCCTTTGGCAAAGATTATAGTACGGATCTTGGAATCCTTACTGTTGTCAAAGTATCAGATTAGAAAGTAGCCATGCTTATCAATAACATTCATGGCATTATTGCCTCTAGGATGCATTTTTCTTGGCAGATTGCTGGGTACAGAGTTCTGAAGGACAATTGCTGTGCTCCCTCAGTATGTTGTATACTACCTTCTAGTACTACAAAAAATTACAAAACAGAGAGCTTTACTGCTCAATTTGAGGTGACAAACGTTATGCTCAGATTACTGGTACCACCATGGAGACTGGATCCCACAGGTAAAACAAAGAGCTTTTATTCAAGTTCAAACTTGGATTCTCAGTGTGTCCAATGCATTGACACCATCAGAGAGCCTTGAGCTCAGATGGGGTGAGGTTTTTATTATAACAGAGATTGGGGTAAGGAGTTTCTAATATTCAGGACCCCTGGTTGGCTGACATTTGTCTAGAGGGGTCTTGGTGAAAGGCTGAGGGTATGTGCTAGGCTCGGGGATATTAGGTGTTCCTATCTACAATGGTGAGAATCTAAGGAATTTCCTTTGAAACATTAGGTACTGTCCCCTTGGGTGCTCTGTTCCAGGGTATTGCCTGGGAAGTCTCAGTTTATGGTCTTTTCCGGAACCAGGTCTTGCCTTAGAAACTGTATGTTCTGCAACCAAACCATGGTGGCTTAAGCATTTAGTTTTGGTGAACAACCTAGAGCAATAGTGATATACTGTACTTTTCTGGGTTCCTCTCCAGGGCTGGGATTAAAGGCATGTACCACTATCTCCTAGTTTCTATGGCTAACTGGTATGGCTACTGGGATTAAAGGTTTTTATCGCCACTGCCTGATCTTTAAGGTTGACCCCACTGGGCTGTTTTACTATATTATCTTCAGGCAAGCTTTATTTATTAAAATACAAATGAAACATTACTACAGCCAGACATAGCCACTTTCTTTAAGACAGGAGGAAACAGCTCCTAGATAGTCTCATTCTGAGTTTTCTGAAGGCAGATTTGCCATTTTAGACTGAGGTAGAGGTAAGAGTCAGTGATTGGCTGTTTTGCTTTTCTGACCTTCAGGTTGAACTCCATATCAGTCTCTGGGTTTTTATTTATCATGCTACACCTGGCCTGAGATATTCATTTAATAACTGATTTCTTCTGAAAGTAAGTCTAATGACTAGACTTTTCAATGGTAGTGTTCACTCTAGTTTTATTACTTTCTTCATTGCCATTTCAAGGGAATCTGGAATGGGATTTTTTCTTTTTTCCCCAAACTATCTCTAAAAACAAAAGGTAGAAGACAACACACTCTACAGTGGCCACATTCCTTAAAGAGATACATTAACAGTGTAAACAGATACTCTCCTTAGAAAATGAAAGCTTTATCAACCATGTATTATCACAGGGAAGACCACAAAATCTATAATGCTGACATCTAGGAGACAGTAAAGAGAGAAGGTGGTTGGATGAGAAGATGCCTAGGCTCTCAATCGCTAATTCCTTTCTTGAACATCCTTGACACAGAATAGAAGAAACTGAGAAAGGGCCAAAGAGACAGTTGAGGACTGATAGACAATTCTCAAGTATTTCTTGTGTATCAAATGGATAATTTTACTTGAGTCCAATCTCACAGATGTGAATGATAATTGAAAAATCACCAAAAAAGAACGTGAATGTGGTGTGCACCTCAAAGCCATTAGGTGGAAAGAGCACTTCTCCCCAGCTTTCTTTGCAAAGCAATATTTGCACAAAGATGAAACATAGTTTTGTTCTAACCTATACCAGAAGCACTGTCAGTTGGCACACAGTCAAAACACAAAGTGACAGAAAGACAACTACAATCAAAGCAGATTAAATAAAAACAAAACTATAAAATGTCTCTTTTACACTTTAAGCAGTTCTTACCTTGAGAAGTAGACTACTTATAGCAGGGTAGTCTCCAAGACATCATACTTATGTTCTCAGACATTCAGGTGGAAGACAGTATCATAAACCAACCCTGCTGTTTCCAACTCTCCAGGCCCCTGGAGTCCCAAACCTGATGAGAGACAGAGGAATGGACACAAGGAAAAAACAATTCAGAGTTAGGATGTGTGCTCTCAACTGGTCTGAAATGGTTTTCTATTTAGGGAAGTTGTGCCCATATACACACATCTAAAACAGTTATAATATTATATGTGTTTTAATACAATTTAAGATAATAGCTCTTTTAATTTATTCAGCTTTTATTATTTTTGTGTTGACTATCTTGAGGTTTTTTTTATTTTATATTCAAGTATAACGGATTACTATAGATACAACCAACAATACACAAATGTTCAGAAAGCTTATTCAGAATTGTTTCCTTATTCTTAAAATATGATATTGCAAAGCTACTTAAAATGACTCATTGAACATGATGCTTCTTGCTTTGCAATGATTTTAAATAGGTGGTTTTTCATATTTTTTTAAATTGTCACCTACTTCCTTTTTAATAAAATCTCCACTGGTGCTGTGGTGACTATAAAACATATACAAATCAAAAACACAGTGACAATGTATGATCATGGAGTCATCTTTCCTGAACCTACTACTCTGGTAGGTAATATTTTGCCCCTGTTTACCCTTCAAGTAGTTATTATTAAAATACAAGTGACTATGAATGGATATACTCATGTATTTAGCAAGAAGTAACATTGTACATATAGTATTTTTATTTAATAGAAAGCAACACATACAAATAACACATACACAAACATACACATGCCCTAAGACCCATCTTATTTTATGTGACATGTGTCTCATTCATTTTACAGATTAATAGTTCTAAGTTGTATTAATTCTAAAGAAGTTTATTCAACCAGATCTCTGATGATCAAGTGGGTAGATTCTGGGATTTTGTCGTTAATGATGCTATATTAAATAATTGTGACTCTCCCACTTCATATTTTTAAAGTGTAGCATGTGGTGTGTGTGTGTGTTTCATGTCAAAAATGAGGTGGCTGATTCAAGAATGAGTGGATCTCTGATCTTGCTGGGGATGGCCAGATCCCCTTGTGTTCCAGTCTCCCCCATCAGTGTCTGGAATGCCCTTCCCATCAGACCTGAAAGTACAGAATCTTGTTAGCTTGTATACTCTGCCTCACAGAGACCAAGATGAGCTTGGTGTGGACACTCTTAAAACCTTTCTAAGTGGGAATTTTATGTATGTGGAGATTTCTCAGAAGTATGATATTGTGTTTTCCTAGATTTGCTTCAGCAACAGAACAATTCTCTTTGAAAATTATATGGATAGCATTGATTCCAAAAATTATACATAGATGCTCTAATGACATTAATAATTCATTATGATGGTTCTGTTTATTTTATAATTTACAAAATATATACATTTTATTATAAGATATGCAGTTTTGAAAAATTTATACTCTATTAAATGGCATTTTTGTGTTCATTGCCATATGTATCTCATCCACTTATTTTGGTGAGAATTTAAAGTCTACTGCAGCAGTGTTTAGTGTGTACTTTCATTAGGCAAGCTTTCTTCTTGTATTATATAATGAACCTCTTGACCTTATTTCTTTATAGCTAATTTAATAATTTAACCAGTATCTTACCAGACTTCTCTAACCCCAAGGAGTGTGTATCGAACTTTTTCCTTTTTATTTCTATATGTTGGCATTTTTTGGTTCATGTAAGTAAACTGGAGTATGTTTTTTGTTTTTTGTTTATTTCAAATAACCAAATGTCCTCCAAGTCAAGTGTTATTATGAAAGTATAACTTAGACTCTCTTTCTACATAAGTCTAAACAGCACCCTATTGTCTATGTTACCATAATCTTTACTCATTCATTAATAGTTAGACACAGGTTGAGGTCATCTCTTCCATATAATGAAGAGTGTTGCAATCAGCATGACACAGGTATCTTTGACACACTATCATATTTTCTTTTGAAATATAGCCAGTGATGGAATGTTGGTAGTTCTATTTATTTTTTAGAATCTTCAGAAGTAGAGAATCTCTTCTCAGAAGCTGTGCTGACTCATATTCCTGCCAGAAGAATATGAAATGGCTCGCCTTCCACCACATCCGTACCAGCAATTATCAGTTATTATCTTATTGATAATAGTCTTTCAAACAGTGGAAGGCAGTGATGGGGTCTGGTTTCCTTTGAATTTCTCTTGTGACTGTGAAGGCAGCACTTTCATTCATGTATCTTCTTTTGAAAATTCCTATTTAGTTTGTTTTCCAATTTTTAAAATTTAAGTTACTTTTTTACTATTGAGTTGAGTTCCATTGGATTTTTAAACACTGGCTCCTTGTGAGACAGATATGTGATTTCAAATACCCTCTGCCAACTTGTTGGTGTCTCTTCACTGTGCTGTCAAATTCTTTTTGTCATACAGAATCTTTTTCGAAGTGTTTATCTAAATTGTTCTATTATTAATAAAAACTCAGGAATCAGATATTGGAGTAGAACATGACAGATCAGGAAAGCACTAGAGGAGCTGCCAGCTGACCCTCTTTCTTCACATTTCCCTATCTGATGGGGCCAGGGAATCTTTCTAAGCTCCTCCCTGGTCTTTCTTGTGCCTCTCTATTATTTTTTTCTATAGCTTCTATCATTTTTTTTAAGATTTTACTTTTTATTTTATTTAAATAACATTTTTTTCATTTATTTTACATACTGACTCCAGTTCCCCCTCTCCTCCTCTCCTCAATCTCCATTCAGAAAGCAAAACATGGCACTTGAAGTTGAGGCAGGACTGAGCCTTCCCCATGTTTCAAGGTTCGTCAAGGTCCTGATCTTTCTGCTATGAGTCTTACAAAGAGAGCAAGCTACGCAACTATGGTAAACCTCAGAGGGCCTAGGTTAGTCCCATGGAAGCTCCCTAACTGTTGGTTCGGTGTCTATCAGCTCTATGGGCTCATCTCATGTGTCTCCATTATAAACTCCTGAAGAAAGCAAGAAGGGATTGTGCCTTTCTATTTACCATATCCAGGGTCCTCCAAAATCTCTATGGCTAATTCTAGTCAGTTAGTTGTTGGCTCTGTACCCTGTTTCAACATTACCTTTATTAATTATCAATCTTGGAATGTCACAGGATGATAAATTATCCCACAACACTTTGTACCTTGGTATTATTCCATTTGTCTATTTTCCTGTGTTTGCCTGTATTTGTGGGTTCGTTGTCAGATTCATCACTAAGACAAATGTCAAAAACATCCCCACTATATATTCTTTTTTTTCTATTTTTTTTATTAAAATATACAAGTTTCCATTTTTGTCCCTCCTCCCAACACCCTCCCACTCCCCCCACTCCCTCTCCTCTTCCCTCTCCATCCCTAAGAGCAGTCAGGGTTTCCTGCCCTGTGAAGTTCCTCTCTGCTCCCTCCAGGTCCAGGAAGGTGAGTATCCAAACAGACTGGATCTCCAAAAATCCAGAATATGCAGAGGAAACAAGTCCAGAGTCATTGTCAATGGCTTTTTAGAAAGACTTCGGGCCAGCCACATTCAGGGAATCTAGCCTCCTCCAGAGAATCTGGATGGATCAAGCGCTCCTTCAGTCCCAGTCAACTGGCCTTGGTGAACTCTCATTAGATCAGTCCCCTTGTATCAGTGGGTGATCGCTCCCCTTGCGGTTCTGATTTTCTTTTTCATGTTCTTCCTCCTTCTGCTCCTCCTTTGGACCTTGGGGGGCTCAGTCCGGTGCTCCAATGTGGGTCTCTGTCTGCATCGCCATCCATCGCCGGATGAAGGTTCCCTCTGATCTTGCCCTCCCTGCTCACGTTCTTCTTCCTTCTGCTTCTCGCTTGCACCTAGGGAGTTAAGTCCAGTGTTCCAACGTGGGTCCCCGTCCCTATCTCCATCCATTGCCAGATGAAGGATCTGGAACTCTTGTCTATTTCCAATCTCCAGGAGGAAAACTACCTGAATTTTCTTCAGGTTCACCTTCTTATTTAGCTTCTCTAGGATCACGAATAATAGGCTCAAAGACCTTTAATTATGGCTAGAATCCACTTATGAGTGAAAACATACCATATTCCTCTTTTTGGGTCTGGCTTACCTGACTCAGTAAAGCGTTTTCTTTTTCTTTTTATTTATTTATTTATTTATTTATTTATTTATTTATTTATTTATTTATTTATTTAATTTTTACTGGGAACCCCTCCAGAATCAAGTCTCTTGCAAACCCTAGAATGGCTCTCTTAGTTGTGATATAAACTTCCCTGCTCCCATAACCATCCTTCCTCCCTCCCCCCTCCCATTCCCCCAAGCCATCCCCAATTCTCGCCCTCTCCCCTCTCCCTAACCATCTTCCCTTACGTCCACCCCCAACCCCCCATGCACCCGAGTTTGCTTGGCAATCTTGCCTAGTTCTATTATCCAGGAGGATAACTATATAAATTTTCTTCAGGTTCACCTTCTTATCTAGCTTCTCTAGGATCACAAATTATAGACTCAAAGACCTTTAACTATGGCTACAATCCACTTATGAGTGAGTACATACCATATTCCTCTTTTTGGGTCTGGCTTACCTCACTCAGTAAAGCGTTTTCTATTTCCATTCATTTGCATGCAAACTTCGAGATGTCATTGTTCTTTACCACTGAGTAAAACAATAATGTATATATGTTCCACACCTTCTTTAACCATTCTTCTATTGAGGGGCACCTAGGTTGTTTCCATGTTCTGGCTATTACAAATAGTGCAGCTATGAACATAGTTGAACAAATACTTTTGTAGTATGATAGGGCATCTCTTGGGTATATTCCCAAGAGTGGAATTGCTGGGTCCTGAGGGAGGTTGACTCCCAGTTTCATGAGAAACCGCCACATTGATTTCCACAGTGGCTGCACAAGTTTGCATTCCCACCAACAATGGATGAGTGTTCCCCTCATTCCACATTCTCTCCAGCATAGGCTATCATTGGTGTTTTTGACTTTAGCTATTCTGACAGGTGTAAGATGGTATCTCAAAGTTGTTTTGATTTGCATTTCCCTGATCGCTAAGGAGGTTGAGCATGACCTTAAATGTCTTCTGGCCATTCGAAGTTCATCTGTTGTGAATTCTCTGTTCAGATCAGTATCCCATTTTTTTAATTGGGTTAATTAGAATTTTAGTGTCTAGTTTCTTGAGTTCTTTGTATATTTTGGAGATCAGACCTTTGTCTGATGAGGGATTGGTGAAGATCTTCTCCCAGTCAGAAGGCAGCCTTTTTGTCTTACTGAAAGTGTCCTTTGCTTTACAGAAGCTTCTCAGTTTCAGCAGGTCCCATTTATTCATTGTTTCTCTTATTGTCTGTGCTACTGGGGTCCTACTTAGAAAGTGGCCTCCTGTGCCTATATCTTGTAGACTACTTTCCACTTTCTCTTCTGTTAGGTTCAAAGTGGACAGATTGATGTTGTTGTCTTTAATCCATTTGGACCTGAGTTTTGTGCATGGTGATAGATATGGATCTACTTTCATTCTTCTACAGGTTGACATCCAGTTATGGCAGCACCATTTGTTAAAGATGCTTTTCTTCTTCCATTGTATACCTTTAGCTCCCTTGTCGAAAATTAGGTGTTCATAGGTTTGTGGGTTAGTATCCGGGTCTTCTATTTGATTCCATAGGTCGACTTCTCTGTTCTTATGCCAATACCAAGCCATTTTCAATACTGCAGCTCTGTAATGGAGTTTGAAGTCAGTGATGGTAATGCCTCCAGAAGTTCCTTTATTGTATAAGATTGTTTTGGCTATCCTGGGTTTTTTGTTTTGCCATATAAACTTAATTATTGTTCTCTCAAGGTCTGTGAAGAAGTTTGATGGGGTTTTGATGGGGATTACATTGAATCTATAGATTGCTTTTGGTAGAATTGCCATTTTTACTATGTTGATTCTCCCAATCCAAGAGCAGGGGAGGTCTTTCCATTTTCTGGTATCCTCCTCAATTTCTTTCTTCAAAAGCTTAAAGTTCTTGTCAAATAGGTCTTTCACTTCCTTGGTTAGAGTAACCCCAAGATATTTTTTGCTATTTGTGGCTATTGTGAAAGGTGATGTTTCTCTGATTTCCCTCTCTGCTTCTTTATCCTTTGTGTATAGGAGGGCCACTGATTTTTTGGAGTTGATCTTGTATCCTGTCACGTTACTAAAGGTGTTTATCAGCTGTAGGAGTTCTTTGGTAGAGTTTTTGGGGTCTCTTATGTACACTATCATATCATCAGCAAATAACGAAAGTTTAACTTCATCCTTTCCAATTTGAATCCCCTTAATCTCCTTATGTTGTCTTATTGCTATTGCTAGAACTTCAAGCACTATATTGAAGAGGTATGGAGAGAGTGGACAGTCTTGTCGTGTTCCTGATTTTAGTGGAAAGGCTTTGAGTTTCTCTCCATTCAATTTGATGTTAGCTGTCGGCTTGCTGTATATTGCTTTTATTATATTTAGGTATGATCCTTGTATCCCCAGTCTCTCCAACACCTTAATCATAAATGGGTGTTGAATTTTGTCAAATGCTTTTTCAGCATCCAATGAAATGATCATATGGTTTTTTTCTTTCAGTTTATTTATATGATGAATTACATTGATAGATTTGCATATGTTAAACCATCCCTGCATCTCTGGGATGAAACCTACTTGATCATAATGGATAATTTTTCTAATGTGTTCTTGGATTCGGTTTGCCAGTATTTTATTGAGAATTTTCGCATCGATGTTCATGAGTGAGATTGGCCTGTAATTCTCTTTCTTGGTTGTGTCTTTGTGTGGTTTTGGTATTAGGGTGACTGTAGTTTCATAAAAGGAGTTTGGCAGTGGCTCTTCTGTTTCTCTATTGTGGAATACATTAAGGAGTATAGGTATTAGCTCTTCCTGGAAGTTCTGGTAGAATTCTGCATTGAAATCATCTGGTCCTGGGCTTTTTTTGGTAGAGAGATTTTTGATAACAGCTTCTAATTCTTCACGACTAACAGGTCTATTTAGATTGTTCACCTGTTCTTGGTTCAACTTTGGTATATGGTACTTATCTAAAAAAGTGTCCATTTCTTTTACATTTTCCAACTTTGTGGCATATAAACTTTCGTAGTAAGATCTAATGATTCTCTGAATTTCCTCTGTGTCTGTGGTTATGTCCCCCTTTTCATTTCTGATCCTATTAATTTGAGTGTTCTCTCTCTGCCGTTTGATTAGTTTGGATAAGGGTTTGTCAATCTTGTTGATTTTCTCCAAGAACCAGCTTTTTGTTTCAATGATTCTTTGGATTGTTTTCTTTGTTTCTATTTTGTTGATTTCAGCCCTCAGTTTGATTATTTCCAGTCTTCTACTCATCCTGGGTAAATCAGCTTCTTTTTTTTCTAGAACTTTCCAGTGTGCTGTTAAGTCTCCAATGTGTGCTTTCTCCGTTTTCTTTAATTGGGCACTTAGTGCTATGAACATTCCTGTTAGCACTGCTTTCATAGTGTCCCATATGTTTGAATATGTTGTGTCTTTGTTTTCATTAAATTCAAGGAAGAGTTTAATTTCTTTCTTTATTTCTTCCTTGACCCAGGGGTGATTTAGTAGTTGACTGTTCAACTTCCATGAGTTTGTTGGCTTCCTGGGGATACCATTGTTGTTGAATTCTAATTTTAATCCATGGTGATCTGACAAGACACAGGTGGTTACTAATATTTTTTTGTATCTGTTGAAGTTTGCTTTGTTACCGAGTATGTGGTCAATTTTCGAGAAGGTTCCATGAGCTGCAGAGAAGAAGGTATATTCTTTCCTATTTGGGTGGAGTGTTCTGTAGATGTCTGTTAAGTCCATTTGATTCAGTACCTCCAATAAATCTCTTATTTCTCTGTTAGGTTTCTGTCTGATTGACCTGTCCATTGGTGAGAGAGGAGTGTTGAAGTCTCCTACTATTAGTGTGTGTGGTTTGATGACTGCCTTGAGTTCTAGAAGAGTTTCTTTTACGTATGTGGGTGCCTTTATATTAGGGGCATAGATATTCAAGATTGAGACTTCTTCCTGATGAATTCTTCCTGTTATGAGTATGAAATGTCCATCTCCATCTCTTCTGATTGATTTTAGTTTGAAGTCGATTTTGTTAGATATTAGAATGGCCACACCCGCTTGTTTCTTAGGTCCATTTGCTTGGAAAACCTTTTCCCAACCCTTTACTCTGAGTAGGTGTCTGTCTTTGTGGTTGAGGTGTATTTCTTGTAAACAGCAGAATGTTGGATCCTGTTTTCATATCCAATCTATAAGTCTGTGCCTCTTTATAGGTGAGTTGAGTCCATTGATATTAAGTGATATTAATGACCAGTGATTGATGACTCCGGTCATTTTTTTGGGTAATAGAGTGTATGTGTTTTCTTTCTTTGAGTTGTGCTTGTGAAGGGTTGCTAGATGTCTGAGTTAGTGTAGGCAGTGTTGGGAATGTTGGATTACCTGGGTTGTGATTTTCCTTCTAATATTCTCTGTAAGGCTGGATTAGTAGCTCTGTATTGTTTAAATTTGTTTTTATCCTGAAATATTTTGTTTTCTCCGTTGATAGTGAACAATAGCTTGGCTGGGTATAGTAGTCTGGGTTTGCATCCATGGTTTCTTAGTTTCTGCAGTACCTCTATCCAGGACCTTCTGGCTTTCATGGTTTCCATAGAGAAGTCTGGTGTAAGTCTGATAGGTTTACCTTTATAAGTTACTTGACCTTTTTCCTTTGCAGCTCTCAATATCCTTTCTTTAGTCTGAATGCTTTGTGTTTTGATTATTATATGGTGAGGGCATTTTTTTTCTGATCCAGTCTATTCGGTGTTCTGTATGCTTCTTGAACCTTCATAGGAATATCGTTCTTTAGGATGGGAAAGTTTTCTTCTATAATTTTGTTGAGTATATTTTCTGGACCTTTGATCTGCAATTCTCCTTCTTCCACTCCTATTATTCTTAGATTTGGTTTTTTTATTGTGTCCCACAGTTCCTGAATGTTTTGTGATGAGAATTTGTTGGATTTGCTGTTTTCTTTGGTCAGAGTGTTTAATTTCTCTATGGTGTCATCAGAGTCTGAGATTCTTTCTTCTATCTCTTGTATTCTGTTGGTTATGCTTGTTTCTGAAGTCTCTGTTCATTTACCTAGATTTTCCATAGCCAGCCGGCTCTCGGTTTGTGATTTCTTCCTTGACTCCATTTCAGTTTTCAAATCTTGAACTGTTTCTATTACCTGTTTATTGTTTTTTCTTGGTTTCCCCGAATTTCATTTATGAATTTACTCATTTCTTCAACCTTTTTGGTATATTTCTCTTCCATTTCTTTATTCATTTCCTCAATCTTTTTGTTATACTTATCTTCCATTTCTTTACGGCAGATTTTCACCTCCTGTTTAAGTTCCTCTATTATTTTCATAAAGATCCGCTTAGAGTCGATTTCTTCTATTTCTTCTGGAGTAGGGTGTTCAATTCTTCTAGTTTCGAGCTCCCTGGATTCTGGAGATGTCATGTTGCCTTTCAGGTTGTTGGAGGAATTCTTGCATTGGTGCCTGCCCATCTTGTCCACTCTGGATGAAGCTCCTCAGCACTTTCTGGATAGAACTCCTCAACACTCTCTGGGTAGGACTTCTCAGCACTCTCTGGATAGAGCTCCTCAACACTCTCTGGGTAGGACTGCTCAGCAGTGCAACAGGGCTAGCTGGTCTTCCCAGGACCCAGGAGACAAAGGGCCAGCAGCAGTGAGGGGAGGGAGGGGTCCCGTGGAACACCGAAGACCCTGCTGCAGAAGCTGAGGGGGGAGGGGCTGTGCTCTCTTCCAGGACAGGCAGGCCGCCCAGTCAAGCACCCACTCACCTCTCTGGGAAGAGCTCCTCAGCAGTGCAACAGGGCTAGCTGGTCTTCCCAGGACCCGGAGACAAAGGGCCAGCAGCAGTGGGGGGAGGGAGGGGTCCCGTGGAACACCGAAGACCCTGCTGCAGAAGCTGAGGGGGGAGGGGCTGTGCTCTCTTCCCGGACAGGCAGGCTGCCCAGTCGAGCACCCACTCACCTCTCAGGGAAGAGCTCCTCAGCAGTGTAACAGGGCTAGCTGGTCTTCCCAGGACCTGGAGATCAAGGGCCAGCAGCCCCCACTATATATTCTTATAGAACTTTTAAAGTTTCAGGACATTTTTAGTTTGCTTTAATGTGTTACAGTGAGATTTGTTTGTGTTGTTTTGAGGGTAGCTCCCTTGTCTCTTTGGAGAGAGACCATCTTTGTCTATTCTTGGTACTTTTGTCAGATGTCTGTTGGCCATGAATGGGAGTGTTTGCTTATAGACTTGACTCTGGCTGATTGTTGTGAGTCTATATTCATGTGATTGTTGTGACATTACTGCTGTGGAGCATCTTCCACTCCATCAACCAATAGCCACTGAAATACCAGTCCA
The DNA here is from genome assembly GCF_982192425.1 of Myodes glareolus. Classification (NCBI taxonomy): domain Eukaryota; kingdom Metazoa; phylum Chordata; class Mammalia; order Rodentia; family Cricetidae; genus Myodes; species Myodes glareolus. Next base: position 114,555,413 of record NC_142029.1, read on the forward strand.
CTGGGGCGTGGTCTATTTCTTTTTAAAAAAGAGCGGCAGCCCTCTGCTTTCTCTCTTGGTTCCAGCTCTTGCTCTACTGTTTAGACTCCTTTCCTGGCTGTTGGTATTCTGAAAGTTTTAACCCTAAAAAAAATACCCCTGTGAATCCAAACTGGGGTGGGATTGTTTTGCGCATTAAATTCCATCAAAAATGTTGAATGTAGTGGATTGCCCCCAGTATTGTTTCATTTGTTCCAGATTCCTTTTATCGATTAGAATGCTCTTTCCATGTGTTCTGTCTCATTCTTTTCTATTCCTCAGAGTAATATCATGGGATGTTGCCTAGGCATTGACCAGAGTTTGCAGATCACATAAAGTACTGTGCACATTGGAACAGTATCAGTACTTAAAAATCCAGAATGCAGGTGACCTTTCCATTCGCTTCCATTCACACTTCTCATCTCTGTGTCCTAGCTGTCATATATAGGTTATTAAAATGTCCTGAAGTGCTTTAGTATCTGCTATTTTGTAAATGGACTTGTTTTTAAATCTTTTAGAACATATTTTAACAACAATACATGTTGCATTAATTTTATATCTTAAAATATTATTGAATTTTTCCATTAGTTCTGACAGGTTTTGATCAAGTATTCAGGAGTTTCTAAATAGAAGGTATTGTCAATCCCAAGAAATTTATTTTCTTTTTACTAATTGGAAACCAGATGTTTCCCTGTGCTGTTGATTTTCTCTGGCAAGGACATTTTGCTTTACACTGGCAGGGTGAGCACACATCCTTGTCTTATATGTGATCTTGATAGAAAAGCTTTCTGTTTCTTAACAATGAGTATGACAGTAGTGTAGCACAAATTCTAGTTGTTCTTAATAATAAAAAAGTCAGAGTTAGACATTATGGGGTGAAAACTGAAGGGTCAGAGAAAGAGAGTTGCCAGCCCCTAGAGAGTTCTTACTTCTACTAATGCTTAGACCAAAAGGAGTTATCCTGTCTCTACAAATCCTCAGACTACATCTGATCTCCTGTCTCCTTCCACCTTGTGTTCTTCTCTCCCTCAGCCCTATCATTCCTGTTCCACCTCCCTAGTGCTGGGATTAAAGGCATCGAATCCCAAGTGCTGGGAGCACCTTTGTGTGAGCTCCGTTTCTCTTTTAGACAGATTAAATCTTGCTTAGCCCAGGGTGGCCTTGAACTCAAGATCTGTCTGCTTCTGTCTCTAGAGTCCTGGGATTAAAGTGTGTGCCAACACTGCCTGGCCTCTGTGGCTCACTAGTGGCTTAACTCTTCTCTTTGCTCTACAAGCAAACTTTATTAGTTAGATTACAAACAAAATACCACTACATAGAAGAGATCATTGCTCCCATGTGTTGATCAGTAGTTCTTCTAAACCAAATTTGTAGAGGGTTTCCATCATGAAAAACATTTAATTTTTCTAATGACTTTTCTGCATTCCTCTGATGAATTTATGTTTCTGCTCTTAACTCTATCAATGCATTACTTTATATTCCCAGATTAGCCTATGTTTCATGTGACATACTCATGATGTATAATGATAGAAGAGGATGCTGATTTGGGTTGTTGAATATTTTTTATCTTTGTTCATCAAGGGTATCTAGTGACATATATCTTCATTACTATTTTTGCCTGACTTTGGGATCAAGGTAAAGTTGGCATTTTAAAATAAATGTACACAATTTTTGAAAGAGTTCAAAAATGGTTGCTATTAGGAAAAGGAAGGACATAATATAAAAAGCATTAGATTTAGAATTCATTCTAGAACAATTAATTCTAACGCATAATGCATAGCTTTCCATGTATTAAAAAAGAACAAATGATCAATTATAAATTGAACAATTTCTAGGACCAAGCATAATAATTGGCCATAAGAAAAGCCAACCAATTTTAAAAAATTAAAATAGAATTAAATAATTATTTTATTCTCAAAATCTTGAAATATAGGTCAAGAATGGAAGGGGTTTTGGAGTGGTACTGCGTTAGGCAGTATATATTCCTGTAGTAATCAAGAGAGCAGTGACAATGAATTTGAAGAACTGACGGGGTCGTACCTATATCTACACCATGGCAGTATCATGTTCTGCAAAAGCATATCCCTTATTTGATATAAAACCTGAAAGCAATATAGCAAATTATTATTTATTCTTGTATTTTTCTGGGGATTTCAGTTAAGAATAATATTAAGTTGCATACCATAAAGAGATGGTTATATGCTAAAAGAAAAATGTTAACCCCTCTTTAAATGACCATCTCAGTATATGTAGACAGTCATTTTATTTATTTATTTTTAACACTTTTATATTACATAGAACTATATACCTTGTATCATACTAGAACAAAATAATTTAATAATATATACAGAAAAACTCAAAACCTTGTCAAGTATGTATTCTAGTTTTTCTTTTTAATTTGTTTAGTTTCTGTCAGGGTATAATTGTGTTCTCATATTTGTGGGAAGACAGATAGGTTTTAATATATTTCTTCAGCATATGAGTGTGAGCAAACTCAAACTCTGAAATGATCAGCTTAAAAACATTTGATATGGGTTTCCTAAAAATAGGGATTTTTTTTAACGAAGTTCATGTTTCTCATTAATAAGACTAGAATCAATTCTAGGGACCCTATCTCCAATATGACCATAAAATTAGGATGAAAATTAAATTTCTACCATGTAGCAAAAAGGGAAATTAAGCCAAGAGAATCAAAGGCAAAATGAGAGAGCTGGACTGAGAGAAATCAAAGCAGAACTAAGCATAAAGTTAAGCATGACACAATCATGCCATATGAGAGGCTGAAACAAAAGGCTCCAAAGTTCTAGGAAAGTCTATACTACATGAGACCCAGTTTCAAAATAGAACTAAAAGAACTGAAAGCTAAGGCCCAAAGTAGCAAGGGGATTGATTACACATGGTATGATCTTTGGTTGAAGAACATGAGAATTGTGTAGTGACATTAAGAAAGGACACAGTCCTTGCCAACCAGGAAGCTAAGCCTGATCTTTATGATAGGGAATTTAGAAATGATGACCTATGTCTAAACACGAGGGCAGAAATGCCAGAGTGGAAAGCTACTACTGAATGTTTGAGAATGCACCCTGCCCACCACCATTCAATGCGAAAGATGTTGCAACTGCAAACACCTTCATGAAGGAATTATTTTGGCATCTGTGGCCCAGAAGTATTGATTTCTGCTAAGGATAAGTTCACCATTAAAGCAATTCTTAGATGCTTGGAAAAAAGGTCAAAGCACTCACTCATGTCCTATAGAGGTGAATATTAAAAGGCCATTTGGGCTGGGGTTTACAATGAAAGTATTTTAAAATTAATAAGAAAATTCAAATAAGGAATTAATAGAATAGTGAACTAACAACTTGTTAAAGACATGCAAATTTATTTTTTACATTTTATTTTTTATATTAACAGAACAGAAGCCTTGTGGAGGTCAAAGAACAACTTAGAGAAGTTGCTTCTTTCCTTCTACCATGTGGATTCTAGGGGTGGAACTCAGGTTGTTCAGTCAGCAGGTGCCATTATTGACTGAGCAATATTGCCACCCCAAAATCTCTAAAGTGTGCATTTACAAAAAATAATTAAATATGAAATATTTTATTAAGTTAACATCTAAGAAATATTCCACAGAAGTCTAGGGAGTAAGATAGAAATTGGTGAGGTAGGAAAAGACTTGAAGAAGTCACCCAAATATACATAGAATTCTCAACTGAAGCCAGATAGTGGTGGTGCACACCATTAATCCCAGTACCAGGAAGGCAGAGGCAGGCAGATCTCTGTGAGTTCGAGGCCAGACTGGTCTATAGAGTGAGTTCCAGAACAGCTAGGGCTGCACAGAGAAACTCTTTCTCAAAAACAAAGAAAAAAAAATTCTTGACTGAAATTGAAGTTTGAAGTTATGAAATGAAGACAATAACTTAATAGGTGATCTGAAGTAAGTGAATTTCAAGGGATAATATTAGGTGAGTTTATGGTCATAAAGTCATTAGACTACAAAATTAAGAAAATGATCACTAAACCAACAAGAGCTAAATTCTGAATCATCCATAGGAGGTCACAAAGATTTTTCTGTAATACTAAATACCCAGAAACGACTGTGTAGTGTACCACTGCCAATAAAACCGTATATACAATCAACTCACAGAACTCACAGCCCAGCAAGAGAGGTTTCCTTTTTAATACAAGGTCAATATGCTGAGAGAGAAAACAGTTTTGTAAGTAGCTTAAAAGTATATACTATAGCAAGAAGTCTGCAAAACATACTGAAATACACTCAATAACTTTTTAAGGTTAATATTTTTAATTTTATATGTAGAAATGTTTACCTATATGTATGTAGTTACCCCATGTATGCAATGCCCATTATGATCAAAGGAGAATGTGTCATCTGGAACTAGAATTACAGGCATTTCTGAACCAATACATGGGTTCTGGGACCAGCCCAGAGTCTTAACATCTGAGCCATCTCTCTAGACCTTAACTTCTTGCATGGAATCAAAAGGATTACATTTCTAGATGTACAGTTATTTTTATATTCTTTCTTTTTATATATAACTTTCAAACTTATTCCTCATAGAATTTCTTAAACTAAGTAGGTTAAATGAGCTTTGGCCCAGAGTAACATATTGATAACTCATGTGTTTATTACTGGAGGATCATTGTGGGCCCATTTAATGCTTGGTATGAAAACGAACAAAAATTACAGAGGCTGAATATTAAAGGTCTTATGTGCATGTCCTTTTCAAGAAGATGGGTTCTTAGACATGTGTTTCACAAGAGCTTCACTATGAATCCAAATCTGTGAATATTCATAATTTTATCAGTACATGGAAGATAGCTTACATATTAAATTCCTGACAAGGGAAAGATTTTGTTTTATTTCCAACAAATTGAATCTGAACAATTATATCTCATTATTAACTACATTTCCAAGCTAGTAATAGTTGAAATATTTTCTTTCACCATTACCACTTCTGCTTGATGAAATCTGGCTGATATTATCAGTTTCCTTATGGATTTATGGTCATTAGTTTACTCATTTGTACTGCCTCAATTTACAATTGAACTTAAACTCTTAAAAATATGCATCAGTTTATGAACAAACTAGGCTTCAAAGGTGCTTATATTATGAATTTACTAAAGGCTCTTCTTTTCATGATTTTTATGAACTTCTGCTTTGTTTGTATTGGCCTAGAAACCACAGATAGAAGGGGACTCAGTTTAAATTTCAATTCAAAATAAATCAGTTTTAGGATTGGTTATGTGGTTCAATTGACAGAGTGCTGTCCAGTGAGGGGCACGTGGATTAGAAATGCTTGGTAAGAGGAACAGAGATATAGAAAAAATACAGAGACATAGGGTTGTACTGGGAGAGCAATTCAGTGAATACTGATTGTACCTCTGTTTATTTTTCAGGATCTTTAAATACCCCAATTCAAAAATGGGGAAGAAAGCAATTTTTTATTATAATATAAGGGATAAAAGGAATTGCCATCTTAATGCTCAAAACACCAAGTATCCACAGCCTAGGTCAAGTTAGCCTGTTAGTCACACCTGAAGTCAAATCTCCTGTCAATAACCTTGAAGGAGCGGAATAGTCCTGAACTCTCTGACCTTTAGTCAAGGTGGAACAGATTCACTTCTGTGGGCTCTCACACTTCATCAATACTTCACTTAAAATGGAGATAACTGTGAATTCTTTGTGTGAGGGAAATGAAATAACCTGTTTGTGAAAACTAGCAGCTTCCCAATCATCTTTCTAAATTCTGTGGCAGAATTATTCTCAAAGGGAAGCTCAGTAGAGCATCTGTGATGAACGCGCCTATGCCTGCCTTTGTTTCCCTTGACACTCATGTAAACATAAACTAAAGGAGGCAGTTCTTCCCAGAATCCTACAGTCCTGTGTATTCATTTGTTCCTTACCTACAGTGCACTAATGTAACTACCTACTTCATTTTCAACATCAAAATTACTCTGAAATGAATAGAAATGGGAAGCATCTACTAAATCCTTCTCTGGAGGTATATAGAATGGTCAGAAATAATTTAGTCACATGAAGTGCATTTACAGAGAAGGTCCCTGACCTTATCAGATTAAGTACTTGGGCAATTTTGACTCCTAGGATGAGTTTGACCTTTTCAGTAAAATAAAAGAAGAGAGAGAGAGGGTGACATGGATTTGAGAATGTTTTCAGTATTGTTACTGAAAGAACTTTGCAAAGCAAGAGCACTGTTACAGACTAGCTCTGAGGGGCAAAAGTTTAAAATAGTAGAATTATAGATGCTTGGCTTATACAACACTGTTCTGTTGCTGTAGTAACAGTGACTGATATATAAGGAAAGAATAAAACTCAAACAAAACGTTGAAAAAGGAGTATCTGGTTTTTAAGTGCTTTACAAATATAAAGTTAGTTACAATAAGTCTAGTGTTTTAGTCAAATGAAATGCTTTGTGTGTTAAATAAAAATGCAATCTTTCAACAGGGAGGCATCAATGGTATAGACACCTACTTTATTTTGTTTTTTTTTTTAACTAATTTCCCATTAAGGATAGAAGTACTATCTTGTTGAGATATGAAGCTGTGTGTTCTTCCAGGTGACAGTCCTGTTTTGCTGGAACTGTCTCAGATGGGCATAAAAAGGTAAGTTATGTGCCTAAGCCAGGCAGGCAGCACACTCCAGTAACCCCAGCAGTGGGTATGACAATGTAGGAGGCTTGCCAACTCCAAGTCTTTCTAGCAGACATTGTATGACGCCGCTTGAGAAAAAAATCAAAAAGAAGCTCATGTCCTGTTATGAATGATTTAAATTATACCAACTTGTATCCTGAATATCTTCCATGATATCTATGTGTTTAGTAAACATCCCTAACGTAAAAATTTACATGAAGTTGAGACAATGGTGACATTTTTTTTTCTACTTAAGATGTTTATTGCTTTGTAGGAGGAAGAAAATACACATATAATGGGCTGAGTAATGGAGCCCTGCAGGAAACAAGAAAATAGCAAAATATAGTATTATTAAATTTGAAAAACTGGGAGACCACCGCAATGTCAAGGGTTACACTGAGTATGTCGCCTTTTGAATAAAATTTTTATTTTATTATTTTTTAAAAAGAAAACTAGCTTTTTTCATTATACATACTAATCAAAGTTCCCCCTCCTCCCCTCCTCACATTTCCTCTGCTTACCCCCACCCCACATCCACTCCTCAGAGAGGGTGAGGCACATTTGCTTTGGGGAAGTTCCAAGGCCCTCCCTACTATATCTAGGCTGAGCAAGCTGTCCATCCCAAGAGAATTTGTTCCCTAAAACCCAGTACAAGGTGTAGGGATAAATCCTGGTGCCACACTGCCAGTGGCCCATCAGTCGGTCCCAGCCATGCAACTGTCAGCCACATTCAGAGGGACTAGTTTGGTCCCGTGCTTGTTCCTTCCTAGTCCGGCTGGGTGTTGGTTAGGTCCCATTAGCTCAGGTAAGCTGTTTCAGTGGGTGTCCCCATCATGGTCTTGACCTTTTTACTCATATTCTTATTCCTCCCACTCTTCAACTGAAATTTGAGAACTCAGTCCAGTGCTCCAGTGCAGGTCTCTGCCTCTGTTTCCATCAGTTGCTGGACGAAGATTTTATTATATTTAAGTTATTCATCAGTCTGACTACAGGGCAAGGCCAGTTCAGGTACCCTCTCCTCTATTGCTTAGGGTCTTATCTGGGGTCATCTTATCCATCTTATTGTGGATTCCTTGGAATTTCTCTAGAGCCAGTTTTTTGTTTTTTTTTTTGCTAACCCTATAATGGCTCCCTCAATCAAGATATCTCTCTCCTTGCTCTCTTCTCTGTCCTTTCTCCATTGCAAATATTCCATTCCCTCAAGTTCTCCTCAACCCTCTCCTTCTTCCCTCCTCTTTCCCCTCCACCCTTCCTTCTCCACTAACCCCTATGATCCCAATTTTGACAGGTAATCTTGTTTATTTCACCTTTCCATGTGGATATCTATGTTTTCCTTAGGGTTCACCTTGCTACTTTGCTTCTCTAGAATCCTGGTATATAAGCTCAATATCCTTTGTTTCTAGTTAGGTTCCAATTATGTGTGAGTACATACCATATTCATCTTTTGGAGTCTGGGTAATCTCTCTCAGGATGGTGTTTTCTAGTTCCATTCATTTGCATGCAAAATTCAGGATGTCATTGTTTTTTACTAGTGAGTAGTACTCTAATGTGTAAATGTACCACATTTTCTTTATCCATTTTTGTTTGAAAGTTATCTAGGTTGTTTCCAGGTTTTGGCTATTACAAATAATGCTGCTATGAATATAGTTGAACATATGTCTTTGTAGTATGACTGAGCATCTTTTGGGCATATGCTCAAGGGTGGTATTGTTGAATTCTGAGGTAGATTAATTCCCAGTTTTCTGAGAAACTGACATACTGATTTCCAAAGTGGTTGTACAAGTTTGCATTCCTACCAGCAGTGAATGAATGTTCCCCTTTCTCCTCATCCTTCCCAGTATAGGCTATCATTGGTGTTTGTGATCTTAGCCATTGTGACCTGTATAAGATGGTATCTCAGAGTTATTTTGATTTGCATTTTTCTAATGGCTAAGAATGTATAATATTTCCTTAAGTGCCTTTGTCCATTTGAGATTCTTCTGTGGAAAATTCTCTGTTCAGCTTTGTACCCCATTTTTAATTGGGTTATTTGGAATTTTGGTGTCTAATTTCTTAATATTTTGAAGATCAGTCCTCTGTCTGATGTGGAATTGGTAAATAACTTTACCCTTTCAGTAAGATACCTTTTTGTCTCATTGACTGTATCCTTTGCTGTACAGAAGCTTCTCAGTTTCAGGAGGTCCCATTTATTTACTGTTGCTCTCAGAGTCTGTGCTACTGGGGTTATATTTAGGAAGTAGTCTCCTGTGCTTAGCATTGAAAGTTGCTTCCCACTTTCTCTTCTATCAGGTTTAGTATAGTCAGATTTATGTTGAGGTCTTTAATCTATTTGAACTTGAGTTTTGTGAATGGAGAAAAATATGGGTCTATTTTCATTCTTCTACATGCTGATATCGAGTTATGCCAACACAATTTGTTGAAGATGTTTTCTTTTACCCATTGTACAATTTAGCTTCTTTGTCAAAAATCAGGTGTTCAGAGGTGTGTGGATTAATATCTGGGTCTTTGATTCAATTGCATTAGTCAATCTCTCTGTTTTTATGCCAATACCAAGCTGTTTTCATTACTATAGCTCTGTGATAGAGCTTGATGCCAGTGATGGTGATGTCTCCAGAAGTTCCTTTGTTGTACAGGATTCTTTTGGCTATGCTGGCTTTTTTTGTTTTTCCATATGAAGTTAATTATTGTTCTTTCAAGCTCTGTAACTAATTGTGTTGGGATTTTTATGGGGATTGCATTGAGTCCACAGATTGCTTTTGTAAGGATTGTCATTTTTATTATGTTGGTCCTACCTATCCAAGAACATGGGAGATTTTTTTTTCCATTTTCTGGTGTCTTCTTCAATTTCTTCAAAGACTTATCATTCTTGTCAAATAGGTCTTTTACTCCTTTGGTTAGTGTTACCCTAAGATATTTTATGTTATTTGTGGTTATTGTGAAGGATGATGCTTCTCTGAAAGAATGGCATTTTGAGGATTCTAGCAAGAGGTAAGATGCAGTTGAGAGCACCAAAAGCATTTTATGACATAAAGGGTTTTTTTTTTTACATGAGACCCTTGAATAAAGTATTGTTTTTGGAGCCTAAGCAGAAAACACAATAGCACAATTTTTCTTTTGGAAATTCTATATAATGGTTCTGGTTAATAAGTGAAGGAAAATACATGCTAATTATAGGACCAATATGTGGAGACAGTTGGTCTCTGACTGCCACACAAACCTTGGTACATGTTCAGTCCTTCCCATATACTAATATAAAATATGCGAGTCTAGCGTTTGTTTAAAAGTAGACTAAAATATTCATTCTTTTATCCCATAATTTCTATACTATATCTTCGCTTTTTCTCTTCAAAAAAGAGATCTCTAACATCATCTCCTTTGGTTAATTCTTTTTTTTTTGAGCATGACCAATAACAACATTTAACCAACCTCCAAAAATGATGATAAACACCCATCAACCACCAAGAGACTAAAAACTATCCACTCTGCCACTTGAGAATGGGATGCTGTGTTTTCTAAGACTGCTTCCTACAATTTGGGGGACATCTTTGAGGAACCCTGAGAAAACTGAGAAAATATGGGAAAACTAGCCATAACACTGTTGTCCAGTTTCTGTACAATAGCAAAGTGTAAGGCTTATCCTGGCTGGAAGAGTCTGAGGCTGGACCACCTGGGCCATCAACTTTGTTTTTTTTTTTTTAGAAGAGATTTTTATTTTTTTTTTCAAAGTTTATTAAATTATGAAAGTTTCCATTTCTGCCCCTCCTCCCAACACCCTCCCCCTCCTCCTCCCTCTCCATCCCTAAGAGCAGTCAGGGCTTCCAGCCCTGTGGGAAGTTCAAGTTCCTCCCCCCTCCCTCCAGGTCCCGGAAGGTGAGTGTCCAGACAGACTGGATCCCAGAAATCCAGTATATGCAGAAGAAACAAGTCCCAGTGTCATTGTCAGTGGCTTTTCAGAAAGGCTCCGGGCCAGCCACATTCAGAGAAACCGGCCACATTCAGAAAATCTGGTTGGATCACATGCTCGTTCAGTCCCAGTACAACTGGCCTTGGTGAACTCTCATTAGATCAGTCCCTTTGTATCAGTGGGTGATCGCACCCCTCGCGGTCCTGAGATTTTTCATGTTCTTCCTCCTTCTGCCCCTCATTTGGACCATGGGGGGCTCAGTCCGGTGCTCCAATGTGGGTCTCCGTCTGTATCGCCATCCATCGTCAGATGAAGGATCTATGGTGATAAGCAAATCTTCATCAGTATGGTTATAGGCCAAGGCCGGTTCAAGCACCCTCTCCTCTGTCTAGAGAACAGGCTGGGGATCTCTCCTTGGACCTGGGATCCCATTTATAATCAAGTCTCCTGTAAACCCTTAAATGACTCCCATAGTTGAAATATATTCTTCCCAGATCTCATATCCATCCTTCCTCCTTCCCCCCATCCCAGTCCACCTAGCTTTCCCCATTCCTCCCCTACTCCCTTCTCTCTAACCCTCTCCCCTTCCAACAACCCTCCAACCCCCCCATGCACCCGAGGGTACCTGGGACTCTTGTCTATTTCCAATCTCCAGGCAGATAGCTACATGATTTTCTTCAGGTTCACCTTCTTATTTAGCTTCTCTAGGATCACGAATAATAGGCTCAAAGACCTTTCTTTAATTATGGTTAGAATCCACATATGAGTGAATACATACCATATTCCTCTTTTTGGGTCTGGCTTACCTCACTCAGTAAAGCGTTTTCTATTTCCATCCATTTGCATGCAAAATTCAAGATGTCATTGTTCTTTACCACTGAGTAGAACTCTAATGTGAATATGTTCCACACCTTTATTAACCATTCTTCTATTGAGGGGCACCTAGGTTGTTTCCAGGTTCTGGCTATTACAAATAGTGCTGCTCTGAACATAGTTGAACAAATGTTTTTGTAGTATGATAGGGCATCTCTTGGGTATATTCCCAAGAGTGGAATTGCTGGGTCCTGAGGGAGGTTGACTCCCAGTTTCCTGAGAAACCGCCACACTGATTTCCACAGTGGCTGCACAAGTTTGCATTCCCACCAACAATGGATGAGTGTTCCCCTCATTCCACATCCTCTCCAGCATAGGCTATCATTGGTGTTTTTGACTTTAGCTATTCTGACAGGTGTAAGATGATATCTCAAAGTTGTTTTGATTTGCATTTCCCTGATCGCTAAGGAGGTTGAGCTTGACCTTAAGTGCCTTTTGGCCATTCGGACTTCATCTGTTGTGAATTCTCTGTTCAGTTCAGTATTCCATTTTTTAATTGGGTTAATTAGAGTTTTAGTGTCTAGTTTCCTGAGTTCTTTGTATATTTTGGAGATCAGACCTTTGTCTGATGAGGGGTTTGTGAAGATCTTCTCCCAGTCGGAAGGTAGCCTTTTGGTCTTACTGACAGTGTCCTTTGCTTTACAGAAGCTTCTCAATTTCAGTAGGTCCCATTTATTCATTGCTTCTCTTATTGTCTGCGCTGCTGGGGTTCTGCTTAGGAAGTGGTCTCCTGTGCCTATATCTTGTAGACTACTTCCCACTTTCTCTTCTATCAGGTTCAAAGTGGACGGATTAATGTGGATGTCTTTAATCCATTTGGACCTGAGTTTTGTGCATGGTGATAGATATGGATCTATTTTCATTCTTCTACAGGTTGACATCCAGTTATACCAGCACCATTTGTTAAAGATGCGTTCCTTCTTCCATTGTATACCTTTAGCTCCCTTGTCAAATATCAGGTGTTCATACGTTTGTGGGTTAGTATCCGGGTCTTCTATTCGATTCCATAGGTCAACTTCTCTGTGGTTATGCCAATACCAAGATGTTTTCAATACTGTTGCTCTGTAATAGAGTTTGAAGTCAGGGATGGTAATGCCTCCAGAAGTTCCTTTATTGTATAAGATTGTTTTGGTTATCCTGGGTTTTTTGTTTTGCCATATAAACTTAATTATTGTTCTCTCAAGGTCTGTGAAGAAGTTTGATGGAATTTTGATGGGAATTGCGTTGAATCTATAGATTGCTTTTGGTAGAATTGCCATTTTTACTATGTTGATTCTCCCAATCCAAGAGCAGGGGAGGTCTTTCCATTTTCTGGTATCCTCCTCAATTTCTTTCTTCAAGGACTTAAAGTTCTTGTCAAATAGGTCTTTTACTTCCTTGGTTAGAGTTACCCCAAGATATTTTATGCTATTTGTGGCTATCATGAAAGGTGATGTTTCTCTGATTTCCCTCTCTGCTTCTTTATCTTTTGTGTATAGGAGGGCAACCGAGTTTTTGGAGTTGATCTTGTATCCTGCCACATTACTAAAGGTGTTTATCAATTGTAGAAGTTCTTTGGTAGAGTTTTTGGGGTCGCTTATGTACACTATCATATTGTCAGCAAATAACGAAAGTTTAACTTCATCCTTTCCAATTCAAATCCCCTTGATCTCCTTATGTTGTCTTATTGCTATTGCTAGAACTTCGAGCACTATATTGAAGAGGTATGGAGAGAGTGGACAGCCTTGTCGTGTTCCTGATTTTAGTGGAATGGCTTTGAGTTTCTCTCCGTTCAATTTGATGTTAGCTGTCGGCTTACTATATATTGCTTTTATTATATTTAGGTATGATCCTCGTATACCCAATCTCTCCAACACCTTTATCATAAAGGGGTGTTGAATTTTGTCAAATGATTTTCAGCATCCAATGAAATGATCATATGGTTTTTTCTTTCAGTTTATTTATATGATGGATTACATTGATAGATTTGCGTATGTTGAACCAGCCCTGCATCTCTGGGATGAAGCCCACTTGATCATAATGAATAATTTTTCTAATGTATTCTTGGATTCGGTTTGCCAGTATTTTATTGAGAATTTTAGTGTCAATGTTCATGAGTGAGATTGGCCTCCTGTAATTCTCTTTCTTGGTTGTGTCTTTGTGTGGTTTTGGTATCAGGGTAACTGTAGCTTCATAAAAGGAGTTTGGCATTGACTCTTCTTTTTCTATATTATGAAATACATTAAGGAGTATAGGTATTAGCTCTTCCTGGAAGGTCTGGTAGAATTCTGCATTGAAACCATCTGGTCCTGGGCTTGTTTTGGTGGTGAGGTTTTTGATAACAGCCTCTAATTCTTTGCCACTAACAGGTCTATTTAGATTGTTCACTTGGTCTTGATTTAACTTTGGTAAATGGTATTTATCTAAAAACCAATCCATTTCTTGTACATTTTCCAACTTTGTGGCATATAAACTCTCGTAGTAAGATCTAATGATTATCTGAATTTCCTCTGTGTCTGTTGTTTTGTTCCCCTTTTCATTTCTGATCTTATTAATTTGAGTGTTCTCTCTCTGCCGTTTGATTAGTTTGGCTAGGGGTTTGTCAATCTTGTTGATTTTCTCCAAGAACCAACTTTTTGTTTCGTTGATTTTTTGAATTGTTTTCTGTGTTTCTATTTTGTTGATTTCAGCCCTCAGTTTGATTATTTCCAATCTTCTACTTCTCCTGGGAGAGCCTGCTTCTTTTTTTTCCAGAGCTTTTAGGTGTGCTCTTAAGTCTCCAATATATGCTTTCTCCGTTTTCTTTAATTGGGCACTTAGTGCTATGAACTTTCCTCTTAGAAATGCTTTCATTGTGTCCCATAGGTTTGAGTATGTTGTGTCTTTATTTTCATTAAATTCAAGGAAGAATTTAATTTCTTTCTTTATTTCTTCCTTGACCCAAGGATGATTCAGTAGTTGACTGTTCAACTTCTACGTGTTTGTAGGCTTTCTGGTATTCGAATTGTTATTGAATTCTAACTTTATTCCGTGGTGATCCAACAAGACACAGGTGATTACTAATTTTTTTTGTATCTGTGTAAGTTTGCTTTGTTACCGAGTATGTGGTCAATTTTCGAGAAGGTTCCATGATCTGCAGAGAAGAAGGTATATTCTTGCCTTTATGCATAGAATGTTCTATAGATAACTGTTAAGTCCATTTGATTCATTACCTCTAGCAATTCTCTTATTTCTCTGTTGAGTTTCTGTTTGATTGATCTGTCCATTGGTGAGAGAGGTGTGTTGAAGTCTCCTATTATTAATGTGTGTGGTTTGATGACTGCCTTGAGTTCCAAAAGTTTTTCTTTTACATAAGTGGGTGCTTTTATATTAGGGACATAGATATTCAGGATTGAGACTTCCTCCTTATTAATTGTTCCTGTTATGAGTATGAAATGTCCATCTCCATCTCTTCTGATTGATTTTAGTTTGAAGTCAATTTTGTTAGATATTAGAATGGCCACACCAGCTTGTTTCTTAGGTCCGTTTGCTTGGAAAACCTTTTCCCACCCCTTTACTCTGAGTAGATGTCTATCTTTGTGGTTGAGGTGTGTTTCTTGTAAACAGCAGAATGTTGCATCCTGTTTTATTATCTAGTCTCTAAGTCTGTGCCTTTTTATAGGTGAGTTGAGTCCATTAATATTAAGTGATACTAATGACCAGTGGTTGTTGATTTCGTTTATTATTTTTTTGTGTGTGTGTGTGGTAGAGTTTGTGTGTTTCTCTTCTTTGAGTTGTGGTTGTGAAGGGTCGCTAGTTGTCTGGGTTATTGTAGGTAGTGATGGCAATGTTGGATTCCTTGGGTGACGATTTTCCTTCTATTACTTTCTGTAAGGCTGGATTTGTGGCTACGAATTGTTTAAATTTATTTTTATCCTGGAATATTTTGTTTTCTCCGTTGATAGTGAATGATAGCTTGGCTGGGTATAGTAGTCTGGGTTTGCATCCATGGTCTCTTAGTTTCTGCAGTACCTCTCTCCAGGATCTTCTGGCTTTCATGGTTTCCATAGAGAAGTCTGGTGTAAGCCTGATAGGTTTACCTTTATAAGTCACTTGACCTTTTTCCTTTGCAGCTCTTAATATTCTTTCTTTAATCTGAATGTTTTGTGTTTTGATTATTACGTGGCGAGGGGAGGTTTTTTTTTGATCCAGTCTATTCGGCATTCTGTATGCTTTCTGAACCTTCATAGGAATATTGTTCTTTAGATTGGGAAAGTTTTCTTCTATAATTTTGTTAAATATATTTTCTGGACCTTTGATCTGCAGTTCTTCTCCTTCTTCAATCCCTATTATTCTTAGATTTGGTTTTTTTATTGTGTCCCAGATTTCCTGAATGTTTTGTGAAGAGAATTTGTTGGATATGCCGTTTTCTTTGACCAGAACATTTATTTTCTCTATGGTATCTTCAGAATCTGAGATTCGTTCTTCTATCTCTTGTATTCTATTGGTTATTCTTGATTCTGTAGTCTCCGTTCGTTTACCTAGGTTTTTCATATTCAGCTGGTTCTCGTTTTGTGTTTTCTTCATTGCCTCCATTTCAGTTTTCAATTCTTGGACTGTTTCCTTTACTTGTTTGATCGTTTTTTCTTGGTTTCTCAGGGTATCATTCACGGATTTACTTATTTCTTCAAACTTTTTGTTATATTTCTCATCCATTTCTATACTCATTTCTTCAAACTTTTTGTTATACTTCTCATCCAATTCTTTAAGGGAGTTATTCATATCCTGTTTAAGGGACTCCATTGCTTTCATAATGGCACTTTTTTCCACTTCTTCTGGGTTAGAGTGTTCAAGTCTTTCTGTTGTAGGGTCGTTGGGATCTGGTGTTTTCATGTTGTTTTTCAGATTGTTGGAGGAGGTCTTGCCTTGGCGTCTGCCCATCTCTTCGTTCAAATGCTCTCTATTGGAACCTCTGGTAGTGGGTCAGGTTCCCTTGTTGGGCAGGGAATTCACTGATAGAATGCCTACCTTTCCTCAGGCAGGCTATTGAAGCACAAGCACTCCCTCTTTCCAGAATGCGCCTACAGAGCAGGCCCAGCGTGCAAGGCAGCTGAGCTGGGGAAATTTTATGGCCCCAGTGGGAAGGGAGAAATATAGGAATTTGTACCTGGGTGGAAGCTGATTAGCAGAGTGAAACCAGCACTGCAGTGTGGCCTGGGAATCTATGGGGTCTGGGAAAGTCCGAGTTCCTCCTCGCTGGGCCCCTGCCGCGGGCCTGAAGCAAACTCACCCCTCTGATGGCCCTCTGGCTGGAAGCTGGGATGGCTGGCAGGGGAGCTAGCAGGGTGGAGCCAGCAGTGCAGAGTGACCTGGGAGTCTATGGGGTCGGGGGGAGTCCGAGCTCCTCCTTGCCGGGCCCCTGCCGTGGGCCCGAAGCGAACTTACCCCTCCAATGGCCCTGTGGATGGAAGCTGGGATGGCTGGCGGGAGAGCTAGCAGGGTGGAGACAGTAGTGCCGGGCCATCAACTTTGATTGGTGTCTGAATCCCATGCTCTGAAAACACACAAACTTTCAAAGGTAACATACATATCTACATTATCTCAAGTATGGACTATATGTTGTACACAGCCAGTCAATGATAATTATCATTTTATGTGTAAGCAGGTGGAATATACATCCCCTGTCTTGTAGTTCTTCTATGTTTATTTATGTCAGTAGTCAGGATTTTCAGGGGGTCTCCTCCAATCAAACCTGATCTCTATCAACCTTGAATGAGTCCACAGCCTTTCATTTTCTGCAGAAAGAAAAGCATTCCCTCTTTCCCAAAGCACTACTTTTTCTTTCTTTGACTTCCATTATAAAGTTAAGGTATTTCGAAAGTGTCTAGAGTGGTGTAATTCAGCAGTCCCTTCCACAATCCAACATCTTTCCAGAGTTGTGGTTCTCTGTTCATTAGCATTCAAAAACTTCAAAATGAGCAAAGGTCCAAATTCCCCATCTTAAAATATTTTCCATCCTTACATGGTTTGGGTTTCTTTTTTAATGTTTCTTTACACTTTACTTTTTAAAAGACTTTCCTTTATTATTTTAAAACTGTGTATTTTTTCTATGACTGTCTATACTCATTTTCTTTTCTCTCTTCATCATCTAAGAACATTTTAAATGTACTGTACCTTCTTAAGAGATTTTTCTTTATGTCTAGATTTGACTTTGCTAAGCACCTGTAGTGTTCTCTGATTGCGTGAGAAAAATATTAAACTGCTATGTCTGCTGCCGGCAAGGATTAGCTTGGCACATATCTCTGGCACATGGTTTAGCTTAGCACATAGCTCTGGCACATGTCATTGGTGGCTGGCACCAGCCTGCAGGCAGTCTCTGTATGCCAAGCCTACCTGAGAGACCTCAGTCACCAGGAAGCAGTGCCAGGAAGTTTGACTTTGTGTTTTTAACTTTATCCCTATTATTATTTTTATTATTATTGGCTTTCTCGGGATTTTTTGTAGATATATGTGGCTGGACAGACAACCCCATATGCAGGTAGATATTTCTTTGGGCTGTCAGCTCATAATAAAAAGATACAGAACTTGATTATTAATTATGAAAGTCCGACCTTATCTTAGGCTTGTTTCTAACTAGCTCTTATAACTTAAATTAGCCCTTTTTTATAAATCTATGTTCTTCCACATGGTCATCATCTCAAATCCATATTGCCCATCCTGTTTCTTCTGTATCTAACTGCTGCCTCCTCCTTTCCTCTTCCCAGAGGTCTCTTTGTCCCCAGAAGTCCTGCCTAAACTCTTCCTGCCAAGCTAATGACCATTCATCTCCTATTAAGCCAATCACCATGACGCATCTTTATACAGTGTAAAGGAATATTCCACAACATACGTACATGCATAATATATATGTGCGTGTGTTATAAATTACATTCTATATGTGTAAATTTTATTTAACCTGCTGTGTGCAAATAATAATTTAGATTTAGAATTTCAGTCAAAGTGAAATTATGAGAGAAAAATCGCAAAAGTGCTTATTGCTAGAGAATGTGACCAGCGTGATCAGCTTCACCTCATGTGTTCTTAGTCTTTTGGACTTTTAAGATTGACTGTTCAGTCTAAACTTCCGCAAACACATATAAAGCAAACCATATCTGTCCAGTCCCAGGTCCTCGGGTCACACAAATCCTACCTCGTGCTTTCATATGAAAAACTGTTTCCTCACATGTGCTGCACACACTGAAGTGGGGGATAATCCCATCAACTAAACAGACTGTAGAGTTACCAAGGAAATAGTGTGCATATGGGGAGGAGTGAGCTACAAGCTGATCCATCTTAAACTTTAGCTAAACTTCTTAGTTAAAAGTCAACTCTAAAAAACATAGTAGAATACTTGAGATAAGTAAAGCCAGTATGACTGTCATTTTTCAATGTCATGTGTTACAAACATCACCCGACATGCTCCTTGCTGCTTCCCAGCTCATTTCAGTGACTGCTTACTTCATCCTTCTATGGCTGAAGTTCACACTCTGGAGACAGACCTGCTTCTTTATAGCTGGGCCAGCTATGCCTGGATTCTGGTTCTGTCATGAACAGACCTGTCTACACAATAATTTTGTCATGAAATCTCAGGATTTGAGTATTGTAACTGTCTTCCACATTTAGGGAAATTTCTCAGCTGAGTTCTGCTGTGTTACTGCCTATTTGCATGAAGTATACTTTGTAAGATCAACATAGGTAAAGTACAACTTGGGCTCATTCATCTTTAGTAGTGACTTAATAGAAGGCTTCCAATATGCAAGGCTTTACAGGTATTGCTGTTACATATAACACTGGGGGGAAATGAGAGTTGTAATTCCATTTTTTGTTTGCCTCCATGATATTTTGTGTGGGTTCTTCAGTGCTGGAAATCAAGCCTACAGGATTCTTGCTTAGCAAGGATTCTATCAGGGAGCTCCACCCAGGCCTTTATATGTCTTTCAATGAGGGCTATGGCTGTAAGTGTGTACTGTGATGACAATTAATTCCAGTCGCGTCATGCACTGACCGCTTTTTGCAGAAGATCTTCTTTTCCAGAGAAAAGCAAAGTCAATGAGAGAGCATGCTCAACTAGCAGGACCAAACCTAAAATCCAGGTCAATATTAGCTCTCAGCAGGGACAACCTTGCACAGGTACCAGTACTGCTCCTTGTGCATGGTCCTGTCAATTGTGCGGGAAGAATGGAGCTCTGAAATCAGACATCCCAGAAGCAGTACCCATTCTCATCTGCCTCATGCTTCCTGGCCTCAGAGTCGTGTTCCTTTTGACTACAATTTGTCAAAAAAAAAAATAAAATTATCAAATGAAAATGTATCTTAGTATATGTCTAAAGCATATATCCTAACTAAAAAACAAGGAGATAAATTTCCTACACAAATACAGAAAGGGAATTGAAGTTTGTAGCTGGAGTTTCAGCTGCCAACCAGCTGTGTATAGTTAGTGTTAGGATGGACCTGAAGAAGTCAGTTTGGCTTCTAAAACTGAGAGGGGAAAACAGAAGGACAACTGCCCAGAGGAAAGGCACAGAGAATTTTTTAGGTTGGAAGGGGACAAGAAATGGAATATAGACAGCCACTGAAGAAGGAAAAACAAGGAACTAAATTCACGGAGTCTCTAGGAAGAAACACAAGCCTCGAGGACCTTGATTTGATTCCAGTGAGCCTGAGCCATGCAACAGTAAAGAAGCCCATTTGTTTAAGTGGCGAGACTTGTTTGTAAGACCAATAGCCAGAAATTAATGTCACACAGCATAAGAACATTGTTCACACTTAGGAATGCCAAATTAACTTACATGAGTCCGTGAATTCATATTTCAGTGAAAATTATCATTTTTGAATATTTATATGGGTTTAAAGGAAGTATTTTTGTTATTTGATCAGTAGAATTTGTTTGCTTACCCAAGTCAACAACATAGACTGCACCAATTTCTCAAAGTTTATGTAGGAGCACAGGGTTTTAAGTCATTTATTAACAATCCAGTGCAATTAGTCTTTATTCATTCCTGGCAGTTTCATAGAAAATGTAAGTTAAAATGACTTTGAAATGAATTCATTTTAACAATGGGGATATAAAAATCCTTCAAAATCATAGGTCACAGAAAATTGTCAAGTAGCTCAGAGAGCAGATAATGGCAAAGATAAGATTTCATATACAAGAGAATTAGTTTTTGTTTTGGATTCTGTCACCAAAAGTGAAGAGAAAGTACTTAAAATATAAGCAAAATCTACCACATCTTAGAGAACTCTAACTGCATTCTTTCTAGTGTACCAAATCAACAAATTAGTTTAATTTTTCTTAGTTAAATTTTGGAGCTATGTATTTTGTAATGTTAGGTCTGTTTTTAAGACACGGTATATATAATGAAATGTAAACACAAAGTTAAAAATAACCCACTGTGTCTTAGTAACCATAACCTCTGTAATACGCATTTTAATAATATCTTACAGGTCTAGGCCCCACTGACTCTCATTTGTTATTTAGACGTCTAGCTTTCTTCCTAACTACCTATCTGTTTGAAAATAATCACAATAAGTTGTGGAATTCAGATGAAGGGCATCTCTAGAAAGACAAAGATAGAGGGAGGTCAGAAGAGATGGAAAAAATAAAGGAAAAGATGAATGATATAATAAAGAATAGAACCTAATATTCATGTAAGTATAGTTGTGCCAGAGAAAGACTGACATATTATTTTATCCCCTTAGAGTTCAATCTTACTTCCTCTATTATCTTGACATAGTTTTGGCATGGACTGTGATGCGAATTGGGAGACAGTTGTAAGGTCTCCTTTGTGCCTTCATCTTACTGCATCAGTAGCATTTTACACAAATTGTTTATGCCATCCATTCATGTTCTGAGTGTTTTAATTCCCATCCACTAGCAAACTATGAATTGAGGTTCTGTTCAGAAAAGAAAAGTAGATAGTATTCATTTATGAAGGTATATTTCTTGAAACGTCAACTAAGAACTTTTTCCTAGTGCTTCATTTGATACCATGTAGTAAAATATAAGAGAAACTATTTCCAGTAACACACATAGGTAATCTTTTTCTCAGTGCAGTGATCTCACCGCAGTGCAGCATTAGCCACAATACCAGCTTCCATGTAGCAGTTCCTGAGGTAAATGTCCTTCTCCTTAGGGCATGCCACTGCCACTGATGCTGCTCTCCTAACCTCAGGAAGTTTCTGTTTAGAGGTATGTCTTGAAATTCTTAGACATTAATCCATTGACATTTCCCTTCACTCCCCTCTTGCAGCTCTCTCTCTCTCTCTCTCTCTCTCTCTCTCTCTTTCTCTCTCTCTCTCTTTGTGTGTGTGTGTGTGTGTGTGTATGTGTGTGAGTGTTTTCATGTCGGCACTTGAGTAGAGGTCAGGAGGTCAGAGGAGGACAGCTTGTGAAGTTGCAGAAGATTTTTCTCTTCTCCCATGTGAGCTTTTTTTCCTCCTTCCTCCATGTGAGTCCTTGGGAATGCAAGCTGGTACAGCCCCTTTGGATGTCAGTGCAGTGATTTCTCCGAAAATTAGGAAACAACCTTCCTCAAGACCCAGAAACACCACTTTTGGGTATATATTCAAAGGATGATTAATCGTGTCACAAGGACATGTGCTCAACTATGTTTATAGCAGCATTGTTTGTCATATCCAGAACCTGGAAGCAATCTAAATGCCCCTCAACCAAAGAATGCACAAGGAAACTATGGTACATTTACACAATGGAGTACTACACCCCAGAAAAAATAATGACATCTTGAATTTTGCAGGAAAATTGATAGAGCTAGAAAATATCATTTTGAGTGAGGTAACCCAGACACAGAAAGGCAATTATCACATATACTCACTCATAGGTGGTTTTTAAACATAAAGCAAAGAAAACCAGGCCACAAATCACAATCCCAGAGAACTTATACAACAATGAAGACTCTAAGAGAGACATACATAGATCTAATCTACATGGGAAGCAGAAAAAGACAATTTCTCCTGAGTAAATTAGAAGCATCGGGACCTTGTGGGAGGGTTTAAGGCGAGGGGAGATGCAGGGGATCGAGCATAGAAAAATGTAGGCTCAATAAAAATCAATAAAAAGGAAATGTTATGATCTCAAAGTACTCCATATGATAAATTTCCAAAGTGATATTCAAAAATCCCACAATACAGAGGCAGATCATGCCAGCCAGGTGACAGAAATATCCCCCAGGAGAAGAGCAGGCTGTTCTCTGGTCTCAATACTGAAGCAGTTGTTAGGGTTGAAATCACTTCCTTCCTCCTGATCCCCTTCACAAGATATCTGTTCTGAACCTGGCTTTGAAACACTGCCACCCTACTTTCGGAACAAGTGAACTTCCACTCCAAGGAAATTTAGCATTACAGGAAAAAAGATAGTAATATTTTTCCCTTTGCTATTTGGTCAGAAAATTATGACTAAATCTTCTCCTATCGGCATTTCTCTGCATACCCTCAATGGGTGTGAAATAGAAAAGTGTTGAAAGGTAGAACTGAGTTCATAATCTCTTCTGAACATTTCTTTACAGCCTTCAGTGTGTGGCTCAATCCTCTGAAAAAGAGCAATGCCCTGTTGTGAGGTCTGCGCAAAGCTGACTGTTGGTGCAAAGTTCAGGTAGAGGTCCTCCCTGCATGGCCGCTTTGCTTATGAGTGTTGCCCAGCGTTGATAGCTGCTGTGACCTGGCACATTTTATAGCTCATTGTTCTGGATGCTTGTACTTTCTCAGCTGATTGATGAATTTCTGGAAAACATTGATCCTAGAATCAGGATCAGGTGAATTAACTTTCATTAAAAATTCTATTCATCAAATACCACCAGGCTCGCTCATTCAAATTAAGAAAGATTATTTTTAAACAATTGTTTATCATAAAAGCAAATGTAATTTAAACCCATGTACAGGATGATATTTCTGCAGTTTTAGAGCTAATTTAGAATTATATCAGACCACACATCAATCAAACTGAAATGAACAGTCAGTTCTGAAACAGTCAAGTTATTCTAATGATTAAACAGCATCAAAATAGCCACAAAAAATCAACTTGTTGTTACCGTATATTTCTTATGTTTTATAGAATTCTTGCCCGTGGAAGGGATGTCATTGTTTGTCTATCCCTTTTCTTTCTGTAGATTCTAGAGGAAGGTGCTTGTTCTGAGTCAGGCTAAGCCTTTCCTTAGTTGCTAGGATTGGAACTGCTCTAGGAGTCTGTCTGCCTCTGCATTTTCCCACCTGCTTTGCAGAATCACTCTCAGATTCCCTCTAGTGAAATTTGTCATGGTCTAGAGAATAAAATTCTCATTGTGTTTATGTGCATATGTAGCTCTAACCATTTAAATATACAGTATGGATTGAAGAGGGGTTCAAGAGACTGCACTCCTACCTAAGGAGCTATTGGGTGTGTTGGCTGCAGGGGGAAGGTAAGCCCTTCTTGTGCCAGAATATAGCCCCTTCAAGGTTACTCATCCAACTGGTTAAGACACACCCATATGTAAACAGAGACTGCTCCTTTGTCTCTCAGCTGCTCAGACACAAATAATCACACAGAAACTATATTAATTGCAACATTGTTTGGCTAACGGTTTATGCATATTCATAGATTGCTCTTACATCTTAAATTAACCCATTTCTATTAACTTATATTTTACCAGGAGGCTCATGGTTTATTACCTCTTGCTTCTTGATCGGCTAAATGGCATCTGTCTCCCGTGACAGCTACATGATATTTCCTTGACTTTATCTACTTTTCTTCCTTATCTTTGCTTTAATTTCTCACCTGGCTTTATTCTGCTAAGCCATTGGTCAAAACAGCTTTATACATTAGCTAATACAAGCAACACACACATATACAGAATGACATCCCAAATCATCTCCCCTTTTCTGTCTAACTAAAAAATAGGTTTTATCTTTAATATGTAAAATCACATATACAAAACAGGTAACAAGCAAGAATTATACTTACAATATTTAGTATAATTGTATCAGGCAAGATTAAAGAAAACATTCTGAAGTTTTATATCTAATTTTTCCTGTATCATAACTAAGGAAAACTATAACTATCTTTCTTCAACTCTTCAAAGACCCCAGAAGGACCTAAGTAAACAGAAAGTACATTTTAATCAACTTTCAAAGCTCTAGAATTGACAGAGACATCTTGTTGCCTGGACAGTCACCTAAAGTTCTTCTGTAATGTTGGGGCATCCATCTTCAACCCATAAGCACATAGTTTGGGGCAGACTTTTCCATGAAGCAGGAAATTTAAAGATCTGGTCGGCATTGCAATGGCAAAGTTCATCAGTTCCTTTCTTCTGTGTCCTTCAGAACACTGTCTGCCAGTTTTTCTGTGAAGCAGGAACCCTGAAGGATCATTGTCTCTTTTGGAAAGCTTAGCAGTCACTTTTCTGTGGGTCCTGCATGTCCAGTTCATACAGCATACTATCAAGCAGTCCAAGCAAGAACAGTTTCTTGCCCAAATGCCTAGCCTTGTTACACTAAAGGCAAATTCTGTAATGATTTTCTTCAATGCCCATGTAATTGGTGATGTCAAAAGCAGATGTGCATCATTGTCAAGTAAAGTCTAAGTTCTTAAAACATTTTAAATCTCATATTCTTTGGTCTTCGAAAGATTTGAAGAATACCTATCCATCTAAAATATATCTCAGTACATATAGAAAACCTAGCTAACATGAGTACACTATAGATGACTATTTATTAATCTGTATTGCTTATACATTGCATTTTCAAATTAGCTGCAAAAATGTAATACCTTAAACAAGAGCAGAAATACATATACATAGTCTAAAAAATCAACCTTAAATATGTATCAGTAGGCCAAGATCCATGCCAATTCAAATATTCATCACTACATCATGTCTCCTTTTTCATTTTAAAAAAGAGATTGACTGTTACCATTAATGATTTATATTCAACCCCTTTTAAATGAAAATAAATATTTAGACATTCATTTTTGAAATTTGGGTATAGTTTTCTCTAAATTGCTTCTTGCTTTTTGTTGAGCAAAGTATTTTGAGGGTTCATGATGACCTTTCAGGGGAGCTTGTTCAATCAAACTACATTAGACTGTAAGGAATCCTCAGGTTCTCATCTTCTGTGGAAACAAAAGCAGAACCTTTTTTCCAAAGTAACATACCTTTAGACTCAAATTTTGAAGTCAAGATACCTTTAAAATATATACAGTGGTTTAGCTTAGCAGCTCATACAATGAAATGTTTCTCTGCAGTCAGCTCATTCACAGTCACAGAATTCAAAGAAAACATAACAATAAACATCATCTAGACTCTCTGTGTATTTTCCATCTTTACTTGGCTTCTTAAAAATTGCTCTATTACTTTTCAATATTTATTTTATTATCTTTACTCCTTTAACATATGACTGTCTGTACTCTTTCTTCTCTCTCTCCTAAGCCCATGTACATTTGCCCAACACTGAATCATTTAGAAGTCTTTTTCATCTGAATTGTCTTTATTGCATATCTGTAAAAATTTTCTGATCAAGAGCACTTCTTAAACTGCTAAGCAGTATGACTCGGACTAAAGCTGTTTTGCCCTTTGGCTCTTCCCAGTCCAACATGGTAGAATTATATTCACCACCAGCTCTGAGAGCCATGCTTACAACCTCAGCTCGAGGGACACAGCATGTCTATGTCACCATTAAGCAACCTGTAGCACTCTGCTCACAAATCTCATTTAAATGCAGGACCTTCTGAATAAGCCAGAGCATTAGTGCTACCAGCACAAACCAGGAAGCCAGCTCTTAAAGAAGCTGTGCAGTTTTTGCTCCTAGTGCTGAGTGGAAGTCTTCTCTTAAAGGAACCATGTCTCTGCTCACTACCAGCAAACAGAATCTATCTAAAAAAAAAAAAA
Source organism: Myodes glareolus (assembly GCF_982192425.1). Classification (NCBI taxonomy): domain Eukaryota; kingdom Metazoa; phylum Chordata; class Mammalia; order Rodentia; family Cricetidae; genus Myodes; species Myodes glareolus. The sequence goes on from NC_142029.1 coordinate 114,581,741, forward strand.
ATGCGTGTTTACCTGTAGATTATCTTAGTGATTCTCTGTAGTATCTGCTTCTCTCTCCTACCCATTGACAAATACTATGCATTCATTGATATTCATATACTTCTTGAGGGTTTCTTCTGATAGAGTGCTGTTTATTTTCAAAGTATGTTATATATATGTGTGTGTGTATGTGTGTGTGTATGTGTGTGTGTGTGTATGTGTGTGTAAAGATTTAAACTGAATCAGAACTTTGAGTAAATATGTGGGATCTACGAGGTCTTTTATTATTTTATAATATTGAAAATATAAAAAAATATAATATATAAAAGTATAAAGGTTATTAACATAATCTTATATATAATATAAAGGATATGCATAATTTGGCCCAATAACTTCAGAATTGAAGCATTTCTTTCCATACAGAGTTATGTTTTGCTAAGGTAAAAGTTCAATTAAAGGTATGTAAAAATGTAAAGCTTGTAGCTACAAGCTTTACATTTTTATTTTAAAATATGAAGTTAAACACTGAACATAAATTTTTATCTCTTTTTACCCTGATTTTCATTGCACTGTGTGTATTTTTGTTTATATTAGATGTCTTCCATCCTTTGGAAATAATTCCTACTGAATTATGACTTGACTTGCACTAGGAATTCAGCCTTCCAAGATTCATTCACACCCTCCCAGATTTGCATATCTCAATGACTAACAAAATTCCTTTTATGAAAATATCTTAAATCAAACTGAGCATCAACTTGGAAAAGTAACTTAAAACACTTGTTTATTTAAGTACAGCTTTTCTATATTATTCGTAGTAGTGGTAGAATCTCATTCACTATCATTTATTTGCAAAAGATTTACTTTTATTTTGAACAGAGCATGAAAGCATTAGGAAATGAAAACCAACCTGATTTTATTTTATAGAAGCAAACTAGTTGTCATTTATGAAAATAATAATAAGAATTCATAATATGTATAATAATCTGTTGGAATAGACATAATGACTTGAAAAGTTTAACGACTAAAAGCATTGTTGTTTGTTTGGTGTCATTCGGTGCCATATTTGATATGCAGATGTGCAGATAGTTTGGAATTTTATTTAAGTCAAGGAAAATCTATATCACCAAATATTTATCATATTTTATTCTTTAAAATCATGTTCATGGCTACTAGTCTAACAAGAAAATCATAAAATGAATATACAAGAACTTTCTGATTAGCCTAGTTAGCATGAATTAACTAAATTTGACACAAAGACAAATTAGCAATACTGTTGAGGAAGGATGCACCACGTACACTGATTATAGCAGCGGCTCTCAGAGGACTAGAGCTCTAAAACTGACACCAGGTAGTGAATCCTCAGAGGAAGCAGTGCCGCATCAGGACCAGCTGTGTTTTGATGCTGAAGAACATTCCAGGAGTTGCAGTTCCCCGGCCTTCAGAACTGCCCGCACCACTTCTATCTGCCGAGCTCTACAGATCCTCAGATTCATGTTCGCAGGAAATCCAGGAGGCCAGCAAACCCCAGGGAATTAGGAACATCTCCTTAATATGTTTTCCTTTATTTTGTCTTCTGTTTTCATTACATAATCTTAATGTTATACGAGTTGTGCAATATATTTGTATTTTACAATAAGCAAGTGAAACATATTTGTACTTGCTCTGGAGACACTACTTTGAATTGTTTAAGAAACCCAACCCAGAATTCTGCTTCCAACAGAGGGAAAGAAATATTTTCAACAAACAAATGCATATATGACACAAGGTGTTCTGAACTTGGCAAAAACAGCTTGCAGCCTTGCAGTATATGATATGGCTATGTAAGTCTTAATGTTTTGCAACATATATAAAAACAATAAAATATATAAAGATTAAAGTTATATTCCAGGAAGTAACACCAAGGCCTTGGGTCAAATTATCAGGTCTGGTTTGATTTTATTTCTAGTATATTTTTGGCAATAATAATGTCCTTCGCCAAACTATCTAAGGATGTTAATTAAATCTCTGCTTAATTTCACAGTTGTGTTTAATTAGCTCAATCACATTTTAAAATGTAATAAGCTATAAAAAGAACAATCTATTGACAGAATGTTTAATGGCAAATTGTTAGCTGACAGATTTGATCCCTGAATGATACTAAGTGTGAAGAAAAAGGAAAACATCAGAAGGATGGCATGCACAAGCAGGCTTTGCAACCCGAGGGCTGGCACCATCACGAAATAGTAGCATTTTATGTGTGAGGGAGGTAATATCAGATGCCTTTAGCGGTGTGTGTAATAGGCTGAAGCTTACCAATAAAGACAGAAAATATATTGTAGAACCCTTACCATGGTTATTTGAAATATGCTTTACTTACAAAGACCTTATGCTTTTACAAAACAAAAAGGGTCCTGAGGTGGATGTGAATGTACTCCTGCTTAGGGCTCGTTAATTAATACCCTAAAGGCATATTTTCATCAAGAAGCAATGATCCTTACTAAGTCATTGTAATAATATACATGGCCTTAAATAAACCTATGATCCATTTACAAATACTATTCAATTAAAATGTGCTCCCCAGAAGAGGAGAGAATATGTTGCTTCCAACACACTGCCTGTGAAACCATACTAAATCCCAAAGGGATCTACTTTTAGTAGAGTAGGTCCTGTGTCATCTTAATTTGCCTAATCCAGGAAGCTCTCAATTTACAAATCGACAGTTGCAACATCATATGGAAAATAGAATCCAAGCCTATGGACATTATAAAGACATCAATCAAATAAAATTCAATGGAATAATGTGTTTTTTAAACAATGACTGTGAAAAGTGAGAGGAAATCCTTTCCTTAAAAGAATTTGATAGAGCGAAAATTTGAGAAAAGATAATGTAACTTTTCGTGAATTAAGGCAAAAAAGTTATATTTAAACATGGTCAGTCGTAGTTTTGCAGGATATTTTAGTACAATGGAACCTTTTGGGGGTTATGTTTGACCTAGGGTCCCAAAGTCCTGGGCACTCAACTGTCATGAAAGGTCAACTGAGACACTGGCTCTAAGATCCTTGCCTCATGACAATGAAGAAGCCAGGACTGTCATTGGTGTAAACAAAGCAGAAAAAAATTCATTAAGCTTTACAGAAAAGTTAAAAACTGAGGAAAAGTACAAAATTATGAACAGGCAGAAATTGCTGAGAGCAAAAGAGATTTCCAAGAGAAGAAAAATCTGTCTAGCTCCTTTCTTTGCCTTGTATAAAGTCACAACTGAAACTGGACAAAAACTGGACAGAGTTACTGGAGGGCCCCATGCCCTTTGTGTACCCAGTTGTTCCAACCATGGATATGGCTGTGCAGTTCACCCAGTGAGAGGTTGTTGAGGTCCCATTCTGTCCCAGTCCAAGGTTTGATAGTTTCTGACTGCTAGCCTAGTGGTCACTATGGTCTCTGAGCTATTTTCATGTTCTCTAGATCCATTAGGGAAACTAGGCTGTCTTTGTTTTTACATTGCCAGGACCACCCTGTAGCTCTATGATAACAGAGTTAACTCAATAATCTCCACCAAGAAGTAGCTACAGTGTTTCTTGGTGTCCTCATACTGAGTTCTTTATCTATTGGATGGTGGGAGTGGTCTCTTGGGAGAAAGCCTCCTGTGAATATTCATCCCGAGTCTCTCCAACACAATAGCTGCATTAAAAGCAAAGATATAGTAAAGAACATCAGAGCTTTGCATATGTTCCTGAAGGGCTGCAGGAGGGGCAAGCTAGCCTGCTGTCACAGGCACAGAGTCCTGTCTATGCTTATTCATCTAGCTAGGTCTTTTCATACCCAGCCCCAACACCTCTTATCCATTTTTTTCTTAGTACTGTGTAACCCTCTGTTCTGAGTACAACACATATGAGAATATCTATGTTCACTGTGGTCCTTTTCAGATACAACCTACAGGGTCTCCTCATTGCATGACTAGAAACTCTACATAGGAAACCTACATTTCTAGGATAATGTAAATTAGAAGTCTGGTTTTAAATTGATTTAAATTATAAAGTATCTAATTTTCCATTATTGGTTGCTATGTACAACATTAACTACATAAGAAATTGGAAGCCTAGGATAAGTATGGGAGATTTTTTTTAGATGAAGCAATGTTTTAAAGATAAGGAGAAAAACATAATATTTCAGATATTATTTTATAACTGGGATTAATGTTCCTATTCATCAATAATTTTATGCCTCAAAAGAGTAAATTCTTTATCAGATTCAATGTTAGGACTTATTGATTTGAAAGAGAGTATTTTTGCCATTATAACCTGAAACTACGTCACATATTTAATGTGTATTTACATTACACAGATATGTAGATAATGATAAAGTAACTGAAGTAGCAACTATTACGGTAAAACAATCCTAGTAATGTACACTCTGTGGTTGTTAGTAATAAGACCACAGATTCGTATGCTGAACTCTCACGTTGACTGGAGATCTAACAAATGAAAAATGTTGTTTTGAGGAGTTTTAGATTTACCTTTTGGCATTCTAAAGATTATTGAGCTGAGAGAGACCACCTGCTTTAAAGGATGCTAACAAATACTATTATAGTAGTATTCCTTAGAAATAAAAATCAAGAAAGAGAATTACAGACCCGTTTCCTTTGTGAACTTAGATGCAAAAATACTCAATAAAATACTTGGAAACCAAATTCAAGAACACAACAAAAATATAATCCACCTTGACCAAGTAGGCTTCAACCCAGGGATGGAGGGTTGGCTCAGTATAGGAAAATCAGTCAATGTAATCTGCCATATAAACAAACTGAAATGAATAGTGACCATCTCATTTGATGCTAAAAATGCCTCTGACAAAATCTAACACCCTTTCATCATAAAAGTCCTGGAGAGATTGGGATATAAGGAGCAAACCTAAACATAATCAAGGCAGTCTATAGAAGGCCAATAGCTAATATCAAGTTAATTGGAGCAAAAACTTAAAGCAGTTATACTAAACAAAAAAATTACAAAATTAAGCAAACATCTTAACACTTTGCAGTCCAAAGATGTACTAATTTGAGTGTACAATAACTGTGATTCATAATACTTGTTGATGCCAGGTCTGAAAAAAATATTTCCCTGTAAAGGAATTTTCAGCCTTCCATCCATAGTTTCTATAATTCTCATTTTCTTGCCTTCTCCTTAGTTTTTGTAATGTTTTCTATTGTCACAGTGTCTAATAACACCTGAAATAGTAAAATCTCATCATTTGTAAGTTTAGAAATGCTTTCTAAACTCTAATGTAACTGTAATGCATTTGTTTACAGTTGACATTGAAACATTTTATAGAGTTGACTTAGCTGCTGATACCTCAGCTCCTCTTTGGCTCTCCCAGCCACACCCTTGACTAGCACCCACTCTCTCTTGCTCTGAGCAGGTCTCCTGCACAGGCTGGTCCATTGCACAGACCTGAGAGGCTCACACTGTAATGCCCTTCTGTTATGGTCCTGGGATTTGGTTTGTTTGTTTGTTTTTATGTTTTCCTGGTGAAAACAATCCTTCATTGGACTGTTTTCTTTTAATCTTTTTTTCTCATTTATTATGGTAAACACAAGATCCACGTGTAAAAGAATTCTTATATGAAAATGGTTCTTTGACTTGTTTTGACTTGCAATATTGTGTGTCTAAAGTCGGATTGCATGGCAGAGTGCCAAAAGGCTGATTTCTACCTTAGAAGATACCTCCACATGCCATTTTTGTTTGTTTTGTTTTTGACAATTATCACATCCTTTGATGATTTTTCGAAAGGCTGAAATTAGTGTGACATGTGTGACATTTTGGAATACGAGGTGGTCTAAATATCTTGTTTAAGAATCTCTTCAGTTCTGAGAAAATTGACATTTTAAAGTTTTAAATAGTTTTCTTCTCCAATGCTTTTCTATAATATCGTTACTTATGTTGATGCTATAGGTTTAGATCCTGAATTTCAATGTATTTTATCTCTGCTTTTAGATTTTTATTTCTTTATATGGCTTTGTTGTATATTTTTGTTCTTTCATATTTTCAGGTTTTAATTCCAAGTTCCTATGCATCCCTTTTAATGTTGTTACAATACTTACTACGTGCCATCATGCCCTCTCTATAAGTTTATATTCTGGTAATGGGATCCATAATTTCTGTTTTTTTTTAAAGTTATTCTTTGCATAATCAATTTCTCTTATTTTTATCAGTTGAGAACTGTATGTATTACTTTTCCATTTAGAATCTTCTAGAACATAGCAAGTTCCGTGTCTTAAAATGAAAAGTCTTTGATGTAGTACTCATTGGAAGCACTGTGCACTTCTATAAGACTTAGCAACTGTCAGAGGTATGAATTATCCATGAATAGCAGAGTGCTAATACAGCCCTTGGTTCTCAATGACTGCTTTGTCCTGTGACTAGCAGGATTACGTGTCTGCCTGAGCTCTGGTACACTTTGAGCTGTCTTAAGAATTCTGGGAATCTAACTACAAAAATAGCAAGAATTGTTCCTTTATATAGAAATAATACTCTTAATTTCTATGTTGTATTATGCTTCATTGCTGTCCTGGATTATCTCTATTTTACATGACTCCAGGCTGGATTAAATTCCTTTATTTTTCTCAGAGAAGATTCCTCTGCTCTGAATATAGGGTAGGTAAAGAAAGCTTGCTGACTTAACATTATGACTATGGAGAAAGGAGAAGAGGCAGATTCCTGAAGATTTCTTATTTGTCCTTTTCTAGTCTCACTACATATAACACCAGCCTGTAAACTTCCACAATCCTTTAAGCATCGTGGCATTTTGACATTTAAACCAATTGACTTGTTAACCTCCCACTGTCTGCTTACTCTCCAGCTTCGTCAGTCTGATTTCCCTGTTCCTCTTGTCTAGAGATCTCCTGTCCAACACCTGTGTTGACATCTTGTCATTTTCCGCTCTTCATTGTACCCGCTCTTTTAAAAGTGTGTTCGTGTCATTTGGAAGATATTGGAGAGGGAGCTATATAAGCAGTCCATTGACATTTAATAAAGGTCTTGATATAATATATGTAATAAGTAGTAATACTGAAATGGAGAAAGATTTGCTGTGAATCTGGCTAAATAACTAGTATAGTAAATATTAAACATTCATGGTATTCAGATATAATATGAATTCTTTTCAGTTAACATATTGATTGTTAATATTAACTACATAACATATTTTTCTTAAGGCATAGCTGTTTCTTATGTAGAAATATTCCTTGTAAAGGATAATTATACTGTGGATTTATCAGGGACAATAAATGATACAGAATAATTAAATGATAAACCTCTGGATTTAATCAATACTTCCATAATAGTTCTGGAAAATCCAAAGGAAACTTTTCAAAATCCACAGGATGATTGTCTGAAATTGTCAATGATATTTGCATCTGGCTTATTATGTTCTTTGAGAAAGCCTTTGGATTTTACCATGGCTTTTACAATAGCTAAATTCTATCCATTTAAAGATTATTTTTATAAAATATGAGGTAAACAGCTATGTAAATCTCCCATTCACATAATACTAAACATTCCTTGAATATTTTCCTTGAGTCCTGAGAAACAATAAATCCTGAGGTTTTATTTTGCAAACAATTTGGAAGCCTGGGCTGATATAAATATGGATTTGTCATTTGATAATTTATTCAACAACCACTGTGAATGTCTCTCTGTGTTAGCCTCTTCACTAGTGTTTACTGATTATGAAAATTAAAATGCAGCGATCTGCTCATCCATGAGCAGAAGAACTGGCAATTAAACAGGCTCCCTACACCTGTACTAAACCTGCAGTAAAGAGGAGCACACCCCAAAGCGACAGAGAAAGAAAGTCCTGTTAAAGGAGAGATTTTTCTGAGCTGTACGAGATCCTAAAATAAAAGAGAAAAGTAGGGCCCAGACCAAGAAAAGTAAATTTATGAATGAAAACATTTCAGCTGCTCATAATAGCACACCGCACCATTGTGCTGTCATCCTGGACATGGATGCTGATGAGTTGGAAACTCATCATCAGTGTGAGCTCCTAGGAAAGTCTGAGTAAGTAAGCCAGGGCTATGTGAGACGTTGCTTGCCAAAGCAAACATCAGAAAAAAAGACAGTGCCCATCTCTCCTCTGTGAAACTCACCACAATGAAGCAGTAAGTTCTTTCTTTGGATTTAATTGGGAATCATTTTTTTGGTCTTAACTCTTGGCTTCAGAGTTTATGATAAACTGCAAACAATCATGAATGTTATTTTTTATATGGAGATGAGAGATTTCCAATGCCTCTATACCCACAGGCCTCTGAAAATCTTAGTGATTATTTTTGCTTCAAGTATTTACATGTGAATTTCAAATTATCCTCCTCCCAATTCCTTTCTGAATGTCTCAGTATGAAACATCATAAATTCCTGTAGTTATATCTCAGCTGTGTGGGTTGAGAGGCCATTGAAATTTTGAAGTAGTCCACTTGGTACTTCATGAATCTTAGAATATGGAGGGGGAGGCAGCACTATAGAGCTAATGAAGAGATCAAAGATGGGGCTCTCAAAAATCACCCAGGTGAAGATGATAGAGGTTTGTCTAGTTCCTAGATGAGAAAGACAGGCAGAGATACAGAGGAGAGATGCCTGTGGAAACACCACAGGACACCATGAAATATTACAATGGAGAGGAGAGACTGAAAATGATCAAGACTGTTCCCACTGTGTAAAACTTAGTCAGGACAGGGAATTGAAGTCCCATTGCTGACAGGAGGATACCTGCTGGGAACGCACACATGATTCTAAAGCTGAGATAGTCAGATAAAATATTATTACTGAGATGTACTCTGAAGATATACCCATTTACTGTCACATTAAAATCACGGCCCCACCTCGTTTGTATAGTCCCACCACATCCTACCTTGTCCGTGTGTGCTCTCCATTTAGGTGAGTGCTTCTAGAGGTGAAGTGTGCACAAGAGGCTTATAGGTCTTATGAAAAAATTATCCATTATGATCAAGTAGGCTTCATCACAGAGATGCAGGGCTGTTTCAACATACGCAAATCTATCAATGTAATTCATCATATAAATAAACTGAAAGAAAAAAACCATATGATCATTTCATTAGATGCTGTAAAAGCATTTGACAAAATTCAACACCCCTTTATGATAAAGGTGTTGGATAGATTGGGGATACAAGGATCAAATAATAAATATAATAAAAGCTAAAAATAATAAAAGCTCTTTACAGCAAGCTGACAGCTAACATCAAATTGAATGGAGAGAAACTCAAAGCCTTTCCACTAAAATCAGGAACATGATAAGGCTGTCCACTCTCTCCATACCTCTTCAATATAGTGCTTGAAGTTCTAGCAATAGCAATAAGACAACATAAAGGGATCAAGGGGATTCGAATTGGAAAGGAAGAAGTTAAACTTTCATTATTTGCAGATGATATGATAGTGTACATAAGCGACCCCAAAAACTCTACCAAAGAACTCCTACAGCTGACAAACACCTTTAGTAATGTGGCAGGATACAAGATCAACTCCAAAAAATCAGTGGCCCTCCTATACACAAAGGATAAAGAAGCAGAGAGGGAAATCAGAGAAGCATATCACCTTTCACGATAGTCACAAATAGCATAAAATATCTTGGGATAACTCTAATCAAGGAAGTGAAAGGCCTATTTGACAAGAATTTTAAGTCTTTGAAGAAAAAAATTGAGGAGGATACCAGAAAATGGAAGGATCTCCCTTTCTCTTGGATTGGGAGGATCAACATAGTAAAAATGGCAATTCTACCAAAAGCAATCTATAGATTCATTGCAATCCCCATCAGAATCCCATCAAATTTCTTCACAGACCTTGAGAGAACAATAATCAACTTTATATGGAAAAACAAAAATCCCAGGATAGCCAAAACAATCCTATACAATAAAGGAACTTCTGGAGGCATTACCATCCCTGACATCAAACTCTATTGCAGAGCTACAGTATTGAAAACATCTTGGTATTGGCATAAGAACAGAGAAGTCGACCTTTGGAATCGAATAGAAGACCCGGACATTAACCAACAAACCTATGAACACCTAATTTTCGACAAGGGAGCTAAAAGTATACAATGGAAGAAGAAAAACATTTTTAACAAATGGTACTGGCATAACTGGATGTCAACCTGTAGAAGAATGAAAGTAAATCCATATCTATCACCATGCACAAAACTCAAGTCCAAAGGGATAAAAGACCTCAATATTAATCTGACCATATTGAACCTGATAGAAGAGAAAGTGGGAAGTAGTCTACAAGATATAGGCACAGGAGACCACTTCCTAGGTAGAACACCAGTAGCACAGACAATAAGAGAAACAATGAAAAAATGGGACCTCCTGAAACTGAGAAGCTTCTGTAAAGCAAAGGACACTGTCACTAAGACAAAAAGGCTACCTTCTGACTGGGAGAAGATCTTCACCAACTCCTCATCAGTCAAAGGTCTGATCTCCAAAATATGCAAAGAACTCAAGAAACTAGACACTAAAACTTAAATTAACCCAATGAAAAATTGGGGTACTGAACTGAACAGAGAATTCTCAAGAGAAAAACTTCAAATGACCAAAAGACACTTAAGGTCATGCTCAACCTCCTTAGCAATCAGGGAAATGCAAATCAAAACAAATTTGAGATACCACCTTACACCTGTCAGAATAGCTAAAATCTAAAACACCAATGATAGCCTATGCTGGAAAGGATGTGGAGTGAGGGGAACACTCATCCATTGTTGGTGGGAATGCAAACTTGTGCAGCCACTGTGGAAATCAGTGTGGCAGTTTCTCAGGAATCTGGGAGTAAACCTACCTAGGACCCAGCAATTCCACACTTGGGAATATACCCAAGAGATGCCCTATCATACTACAAAAGCATTTGTTCAACTATGTTCATAGCAGCACTATTTGTAATAGCCAGAACCTGGAAACAACCCAGGTGCCCCTCAATAGAAGAATGGTTAAAGAAGGTGTGGAACATATACACATTAGAGTTTTATTCAGCGGTAAAAAACAATGACATCTTGAATTTTGCATGCAAATGGATGGAAATAGAAAACGTTTTACTGAGTGAGGTAACCCAGACCCAAGAAGAGGAATATGGTATGTACTCACTCACAAGTGGATTCTAGCCATAATTAAAGATCTTTGAGCCTATAATTCGTGATCCTAGAGAAGCTAAATAAGAAGGTGAGCCTGAAGAAAATCATATAGTTATCCTCCTGGATATTGGAAGTAGACAAGGTTGTCAGGCAATCTTGAGTGCACGCGGGGGTGGGGAGTGTATGTAAGTGGAGATGGGTAGAGAGAAAGGAGAAGGGGAGGATTCGGAAAAGTTTGGGGGAATGTGATGGGTGAGATGGAGGAAGGATGGATATGGGAGCAGGAAAGCAAATACCTTAATTAAGGCAGCCATTTTAGGGTTTACAAGAGACTTGACTCTAGAGGGGCTCCCAGGTGTCCAAGGAGATGTCCCCAGATTGTTCCTTGGGCAGCAGAGAAGAGGCTGCCTGAACTGGCCTTGTCCCATAGCTATATTGATGAATATCTTGCATATCACCATAGAACCTTCATCTGGCGATGGATGGAGATAGAGACAGAGACCCACATTGGAGCACTGGACTTAACTCCCTAGGTCCAAATGAGGAGCAGAAGGAGTGAGAATGTGATCAAGGAAGTCAGGATCACGAGGGGTGCACCCACTGAGACGGTGGGACTGATCTAATGGGAGCTCACTAAGGCCAACTGGACTGGGAGTGATGGAGCATGTGATCAAAATGGACACTATGAATGTGGCTGGCAATGAAGGCTGACTGGGAAGCCAAGGACAATGGCACTGGGTTTTCATTCTACTGCATTGACTGACTTTGTGGGAGCCTGGTTTGTCTGGATGCTCACCTTTATAGACCTGTATGGAGTGGGGAGGACCTTGGACTTCCCAAGGTGCAGGGAACCCTACTGCTCTTAAAACTAAAGAGGGAAGGGGAGGTGGGGAGGGAGAGGGATAAGGGAGGCAGGGAAGAGGTGGAAATTTTAAATAAATTAATTAATTAATTAAAAAATTTAATGAGATATATTATGATCTATGTAGCTACAAATATTCTGTCGTGCTCATCCCCCTGGGACAAGTTTTCTCTGCCTGCCTGTTCCTAAAGCCACTTATGAAATAACCACTCTGATGTTTAATATTAATTACATACTCAGACGTATTAGCTCAGGCTTCTTATTAGCTAACTCTTGCATCTTAAATGAACCCATTTCTATTGTTTTATATTTTACCATGAGGCTCGCAGTTTGTTACCTCACATTTTACTTTTGGGCAGTTACATGGTGTCTGCCTGACTCTGCCTTCTTTCTGCCTACATTCAATTTAGTTTTCTTGCCTAGCTACATTCTTGCCTGCCATAGGCCAAAACAGATTCTTTATTAACCAATGGTAATAAAACATAATCACAGCATACAAAGAGGAATCTTATATAAGATCTACATTTCTAATAAGCACTCATGTAATAGTTTTACCATCGAATGCACTTTGAGTAACACTGTTCTATCCTCCTTGAACACCTGGGGCTTCCTCTTTTACTTAAGTTTCTGTCCACTGATGGCATTTTATTATACTCAGATGAAGATATTTCTGATTTTAGGAGAGAAAATAATCGGTTTTTTAGGGGATTTTCGTGGGATTTTAAGATGAAATATACTCTCACCTTGTTCTAGAATTACTATTCCTACAAGGAAGCTACTCAGAGTCAAGCCTGTGTTTTCTACTGCACTCTCCATGCCCACCAAATGGAACTGTCACACAAACAGCAGAAATTGTCTAGTCCTTGGAAATTTATGGGACTCTATCATTCTTTATAGTATAGATGAACCTGGAAATCATTTAAATGAAATGCTCCAGACACAGTGTGTAACTTGATCTCAATTTACATGTGTATTCAAAAAGAAAGTTGACATGCTAAGAATTGAGAGTAGAATTCTGGTTGCCAGAGGCTAGAGGAGGAAATTGAGAATTATTGTGAATTAAGTTAAAATAGTAAGAAGTTCCACTCTGCTTTCCAAAGTAGAATAAGTATTGAAAACAACTAGTTATGAAAGAAGATTTTTAATGTCTTTACCATGAGCATACAAACTCACAGACATACACACACATTCACACACACACACAAATACACATACACACACACACACACACACATCTTTGTCAATATTCTACTGCTGTAAAGACTTACCATGACCAGGAAAACTCTTACAAAAGAAAGCATTTGAATGGGGGCTTGCTTACAGTTTCAGAGTTTGGTTTAGTCTATTATCATCATGGTGGGGAGCATGGTGACATGCAAGAAGAGAATGGAGCAGTAGCTGAGAGGTACATCCTGGTCCATAGGCAGAGAGAGAGAGAAAGAGAGACCGAAAGAGACAGAGACAGAGAGACTGAGAGATGGAGACAGAGATAAAGATAGACTGAACCTAGCAGGGGCTTTTGAAACCTCAAATCTCACCCCCAGTGACACACTTCCTCCAAGATCACACCTCTAATCCATGTAATCCTTTTTAATAGTTCTACTCTCTGGCAACCAAGCATTCAAAAATATGACCTATGTGGATCATTCTTATTCAAACCTCCACTGTATGTATGCATGCATGCATATATATGTATTCATACCCTGTTGACATTTACACATATCATGTAGTACTCATAATTCTATACATTCCTTAGTCTTATGTATCAGATTTAAATTACTTTTTAAATGTTGTAAACCAAACCCTCAAGCTTCTCACAATGTAATCTCTGTTAATTTCCTCTCCTTTCTCTAGACACCAATGCTATATATAATTGCTGTTTCCTCTCTAAGCATCTTTTACTGAATCACTCTCTTCAGCACTTACATGCTGAGAGTTAACCCAGCTTAAAAAGCTTGTCTTGGTAACCTCGTTGCAGACCTATTTCTTTGCAGATTTTCAAAGTGAACCTCTAAAAAGAAGAATATATGTTTCTTTTCTGCAGTTCCATTCTTTCAGTTTGTTAGGGTTCCTGCAGTAGAGCTATTGTTAGTGTCAGTAATGATCTTTCTCTTGGTACATAGACTAGCAAGCCCTCCATATTCATTTCCCCTTGGCTGCCAGGGCCATTTATGGAGTTCTTTGAAACATGCTCTTCCCTTGGCCTCTATGACACTGACTATGCTTTGATTTCCTCTGACTTAATTGGTTTGTCGTCTCTGCCTTTTGGCTGACTTTTATGACTTTTGACCTTTAAATTTCAAATATTTAGAAACAAGTCTAAGAATGTCTTGTGTCTTCCATCCAGGTCAGTTCATACAAGTTCATAGCTGTAGCAACTACACCTTCCCCAGATCCTCCCACTAAACTGAATTACTGTAACTTACTATCCAAACCTGAACATGTTTGAATATGAAGAGAAAGCATTAATCAACCTTCACTAACAATAGGATCAACACTCTGGTCACATCTATATATGATTGAACCTTTCACCATAAACACTTAGAGTTTAGTACAAAGAAAATGATGTCCACAAAGGCCAATGTTACTATTCTTCTTTAATGATGAACAGCTGGATTTGCACTCCTAAGATTCTGGACAATAAGAACGGTTGTTATAGTTGTATGTACCAAGTGGAAACCATTTAGACAGTAAGGTATAGGATGAATTGGTGTATATAACTTCTAACATGTGGCTTCTTAAATATAATACATATCTATTTCTTTCATTATTTTTTTATTTCCTTCAAAGAAACTTTTGAGGGATAGCAATCTTACTTAAGAATGGAGAATTAATCTGAATTAATAATTGATTTTTTTGTGTGTGTAGTCTCGAAGACACAGACAACAGACAGGGAAATTAAGTTTTCTCTGAAATTCAATTCTTACCGTAGAATGTGCTGGGTTGCTGTGTAAACGCTGGGAAAGAAGAGCTGTTTACCCATACTAGTATTGTTACGTGAATCTGGTTTTGTGTCTCAGTGGTAACATAAATGTCACATATATCCCAACAAAGATGAATATCTTTGCAAGTTGTGATTCGATGTCTTATGTTTATTCTTTTATAAAGATTAATGGTTTAGAAAGATGTCGGGAAGCCTACAGAAGGTTTGAAATGACATAAAAACAGTGCTCATATATTCAATTCCTTAAATTTTTGAATAATAAGAAAAGGATATTAAATGAAAAGGATTATTGTTTGAGGATGGGCAGAGGGAGCAGTGGCTAAGAGTATTTGCTGCCTGTAATATTGCATAACCGCCTGCAGCACAGTTGCAGGGTTCTTTTCTGACCTCTGTGGGCACTGTCTGCACATATTATACTTATAGACATTCAGAAACACGTTTATACACATAAAGCTAAAATATAAATATTTTTTAAAAGATTAGCGACCATTGGCTTTTTATTCTTACACATCCATGAATTGCAGGTTCCGTTCAAGTACTCTCTTAAAATTTTTAAATGAAATAAATATGTATTTCAACACTGTTCTCCCCATATTATGAAACTTAGACTAATGTTTATAATTTATAAATCCTATGGGAAATTATAATGTATGCTTCTTTTTTGTGCTATAAAAACAAACTTCTTGATATATTATCATTATTTTCCTTTTTTAAACATTAGTAATTGGAATTACACATTTATGCACTAGAAGGGTCATAAACAGATAATAATTATTGAAAAATGCTACTAAATAAACCCATTCTTCTAAGGTATAATGAAAAAAACCTTGAAATTTCACCTTCAATTCTTATAATTCAATGATAATACATTTATTTAGATTTACAAAAATTGAAATTAAAACAAAAATTTGGTAACCAAAATTTTAAATATACAATGAATGATTATAATCATATAAATTATTGAGTATAAAAGATAGTATTGATCATACCCATTTGTAAAATGGTAGAAATTGGGGATACAGAGTTGGCTTAGTTGTTGAATACTTATTGTTCTTGCAGAGGATTATGGTTCTGTCCTAGAAATCACATAGTAGCTCACAACATTCTGTAACTCCAGCTCCAGAGACTCTGACATCATTTTCTAGTTCATGCTTACACACAGGCAAAACACTTCTTCACATAGTAAATAAATAATTTTTTAAAAAATTAAAAAGATTCAAGCTATGCAAAAATGCATGTATGTATTTACAGAAAGAAAGGAAAAAAGGAAGGAAAGAATTATAAGAATTACACAAATATAGAAATTAATCCAAAGGGCCAATGTAACTTCCAACTCAGATTCAACTTATCTCCTCCTAATACTGCTCAGTCGTTTCTTTCATAAAATTATATGTAGGCATATATAATCTACTACTTAACTCAACTTCACTGCTTCACTGTTCATAAAATTGAACTATTGAAGTTAATTTTTAAATAGACTTTACAAAGTTTAAAAAAAGCTTAGTATTAACCTATTGTATTATAAGTCAATATCCTATCATTACTGTATTTGGATATTAAGTTATGCTGGGGTTTCAAAGGTTTGCCGGACTTCTTTCATTGAATGTACAATTGATTTCTTGATATCATATTTAAATGACAAATGATTTAAATTCCAGGTTGTGAAATACGCTTTGTAGTCAGTTTCTTAAGTGTTTGTATTCTGTCTTGATCGCTCTTAAGTAGAAATACTTTCTACTACCTTCTTTGGTGTATGAAAGCATTCCTGAACAGTAACAATCTAGATAAACCTAAGAACTGAACAGTGGGTGTGCAATGTGAAGGAGTGAAAACCGTCTTCCTGCCCCTGGTTTGCTCCCTGTGTCTGTAACTCAGCAGCCTTCGTGTGTGTGGGTGAGGATCCTGGTTCCTCTGTAACTCAGATTCCTTTTATATTTACCATCCATTTCCATGGAAAGAGGCACAATCCCTGTTGGCAGTCCAAGGAGGAGCCTTCCACCACTGCCTTTGGTCTGTGTCAAGGACTGAAGGAGGAGTCACAGGAATGTGACAATTCTGCCAGACAGACTGTTTGTTCCACTCTGTTTTATCACAGTCTAGCTTCCCCATTGTGTCTGTCAGGGAAAAAACATGAAGTAGCTGATCCTTCTCAAGTTACCATTGAGAGTCAAATCCAGAAAATGTTAAATCACCAATATTAGCCTCATAGAAATGGACAACCTCAGTCAATCACAGTTCATTTCCAGCTTCTTATAATACTTTATAAAGCCATCTTTGTGGTTGTTTTAAGTTGAAATACACACCTTCCTTAAAGTCTCAAAACCAGCACAGATGCAATTGTGTGTACCTTTCTAATTCACAGCTCCACTCCTTTAAACAAGCGAGTGTCAAACTTTTACTTCAAACTCAAACACCTTTAAGAGAACACTGGAAAGTTTCAGCAGAATCACAGAATTGGAGATGTAGAGAGAGCTTAAATTTTATAGAAAATAAACAAAGCTTGATCGTATTTTGTATAATTCCAACACAATGTTTTATTTCCTACTTCAAATCTCTATTTGTCATTTATTGGTAATGAGAATATACAAACATCTGTCTTTCCACTATTATCCAAACTATGATACATTGTTGCAGAGTCCCCATGCTCGGTCCTTCTCTGCAAAGGCAAAGAACACTGGGACTCACTGTTCCCAACTGCAACCCACTAGCCCAATCTACCCTTCCTTTGAAAACCATCTCTGTAACAGTCTCAAGTGTCAATCAGGAGAGTATTAGTTATATGAACTACCACGGTACCGTGGAAGATATTCCAGGTGGTGATGCTATCTTCCCGTAATCCCAGCACTCTGGGGGTAGAGGGGTCAGAAGCAGGCAGAGCACTGTAAGTTTGAGCCCAGCCTTGTCTACAGAACTAGTCCTAGGTCAGCCAGGGATACACAAAAGTCCCTGTTGGAACAAACAAACAAACAAACAAAAAAAAAAACAAGAAAAAAAGATAGGACTGAGGAAAAAAAGAGTAAAAAAGAAGAAAAAAATGTGCTCACTGGTTTTATGTCAATTTGATACAAGCTAGAGTAATTTTGAAAGTAGGAAATCAATTGAAAACACCCCCATCAGATAGGCCTGCATCAAGCTTGTGTTGTGTTTTCTTGATTGATGACTGATGTGGAAGGACTCACCCTATTGCAAACGCCTCCTATATTTGGAGCAGCTATTTATGTCTTCCCTGAATACTCAGCTCTGTGACTAAATAGTTCCAGCTTTCTCAAACATTCATTACAAGATAGTTTTTCTAAGTGCACTGATTCACTATAGCCTGCAAAAACGTCTCTTCATCGAATAAATTCCAAGTAGAAAAATGATCAGAACATCAGCGTATCTGACTGTCATCTTGACTTCAGGGAATGCAAAGTAATGAGGTCATTGCAACTAAGACTTTATGTTTAAAACAATTCAAGTAATATTTATAAAGGGTTTTAGAAAATGTGATAAAATGCCAGATTACATTCCTTGGTAAAATTTAACTGAGAGTTACTTAAACTGTTTTGCAGAAGTTAAAAAAAATGCTATGTGTTTTTCCCTTGTGGTTTCTTCATTGCATGTTTTCCTAAAATTATGATAATTTAAGGCTATGCAATTAGCTAATGATGCTTTGGCACGTGTGCTACTGTGCACATCCTGTATTTAGATGGTTGCAGGGGAAACTGCACAGCACTGGAGATAGCCATTAACTCAACACTTCAGTAACTCTTGTTTAAGTGTGACATTATAAAACCAGTCAGGTGACTCTTGACAGGATAGTTTCTTTACACGTTGCCCTGAGGTAGTACAGGTCCCATCTGTTGTCAGCAGGAACTACTTAGTAATGGTTACTGATGGTTTATAGCTGTACACTGTACAGAGTAACAAGGTATCATCAAATCTGGACATATGCCCCTGGTGTCAGAGGGCATGACTAGTGTCTATTAAGGCCTATATTGTATCTCCATCACTACATAATCCAGATGTGGTGATGGGGGTATGCATTTGCAGATCTAGGGGTGATGTGGGATTCCCCTCGGTTTGCTTTGATTACCATTAATGAATAAAGAAACTGTTTTGGACCTATAGCAGGGCAGAACTTAGCTAGGTGTGGAAAACTAAACTGAATGCTGAGAAGAAGAAGGTCACGTTAGGGAGAAGCCATGTAGCCACCAGAGACAGGCATGCTAAAACTTTGACATGCCTGTAAATCCAGAGAGGCCATCATACCCCTGAAACTAGAGTTAGTGGTAACAGTGAACCACAATGTGATTGCTGGGAATAAAACCTGGGTCCTCTGCGAGAGCAGCAAGTCCTCTAACCTGATGAACTATCTCTCCAGCCTGATATATCAAATTTTAAATTATTGTATTTGGGTTTGTATGCAAATATTATTTTATTTACTGCTATCACTAGATTCAAGTTGCTTATAATTACTGATATTTTACACTGGACTTGTATGCCTTCCTAAAATGTATCATGAACCATTTGAATCTCTACTTCTTCTTAAATGAACATTCTTTAGAACACACAATTTTATATAACTAGTATTTTATAAGTGATATTTTGGGGCTGATTAGATGGTTCATTGAGCAAAGGCCATGACTTCCAAGAAATGAACTCAGTCAAATCCCAGAATCTACAGGGAAAATTGAACGCACACTCCAATACATTGTCATTTGATTGACTCTCTGCATTGCGGCCACACATGCATGTATTCTCCATATTAATACATTAAGTATTGCATAATTTTCTTCATTTATAGAGTGTCCTTTTCTTGTGTCATTGAAGAGCTGAGATAATCTAATGACACTTTATGTTATATTTAATAAGTAAGTGCATAAAAGATTTTTCATAATTTAATATTGGTTATTTTATCTAAAATCTTCTCTGAATACAGAATTCTAAATAACACATTGGGAATAATACTGCTGTTTATTAAGTTTTAAAATGTCTTACAGGATAAATGCTAGGTTAATGAAATATGACACTTGTCAGTTTGTAAGTGACACCATAATACCACAATTTTTAATGTAGATGAGTATTTTTCATTTTCCCATAGTTCTTTTATCAGTTCCAATATTAAATTCATAGATTTTTTACCTTAATAAAAGGTCCAAAAGGGATGAAAATTATTTTTACCACTTGAAAGTTAAACTAAGTTACCACTTATAAAGAAAGCATGAGACAGCATGAGGCCAATCAAAAGGGAAATGGAGTAAAGCATATTTTACTTCCTGTAAAGAAGCCAATAATTGTTAGTCAGAATATATAAGCAGGACATGAATTTAAACATTTAGAAGAAATCATATGAGCCTGAAGGACTTTCTCCTGGGCACATTAGAAGAACTCATGTTTCCAAAAATAGGAACTGTTTACCACAACATGGATACAGGACCAGTTTCAGGCCACGGTGTCAACACAAGTTACGCTTACCAACCTTCCTGCCCTCAGAGCCCTGGGACCTCAATGTCTCTGTGCTTCATAGAATACAAGAAAAGTACACAGTCAAATTGCATGCTCCAATTTTGTTGAAAAAAAGAAAAAAAAATGGAGTCATTGATGATGGATGCTAAAAAGAAATTCCACACTAACTCAGAATTGAGTATAATAAAGGGTTATTTATTTAGGGGTAGATTCACAGATCACAGTCCTCTGCTTGAATGGGCAACAGGAACTGAATCCAGCAGCCAGAAGAGAGAGAACTTGAGCTTTACACAGCTATTTATATTACAAGAGGCCATGTCCAAGTGGGTGGATAACTTAAAGGCTACTGGCTGAAGGATTTCCTACAACACCTCCCCCTTTTGTTTAAATAAGAGAATTCTCAGCCTAATACAAAATTATATACAATAAGAACAAATATCAAGTATAAAAATTAGAATTACAATCAGCATAAACAATATCAAGCAAGAAGTATATGATAAATGTTTCAACAATTATCCTATTCTAAGGAGTCTAAGTCTTGTATTATAAATAATTTGGCCAAGTCAAGAAAGGAAAGTAACTATGACTATCTAGTCTTTAACACCATCAAAGACCCGAGAAGGGAAATAATATTACTTGAGTAAGCAGGAAGTGCAATCAAGCAACTTAAAAAATGTGCAACAAATGACAGAGACAACTGGTTACCTGGGCAATCACCCAAAGTCTCATTTGCCACCAGCTTTGGCTAAGGCCTAGAGTAACCAACAGACCATTTTCAGAGGCAGGAAATTTTTCAAAAACCATCTTACCTGTTTTGCCAAGACTTGACAGTCTTTTTTCTGTATCCTGCTTGTCTTCTCCGGATATCATGCATTTTGTCAGTGGTCAATGTATGGGCTGTTCCTTGCCTAAAGACCAGTTTTGCTAAGAAGAAAACAAGCTCCAAGTAGAGTTTCTCTAGAACTCAACATCCTTTCCAGAATAGATAGGTGATGTCAGGAGCAATCGTGTCTCACATAAACAGAACCCTAAGTTGTTTAAATGCCATATTCTACAGCTCTTTAAAGTGGTTGAAGATAACCTATATATGCAGAATACAATCTCTATGTATCTAAAGAACCTGATTAGTCTAAGTATGACATACATGGATGACTATTGACCTATAATTCTTAATACCTATATAACTTAAAGACTAAGACTTCATATTAGAATATTAAACACTCTTTAAACAACTTTGCAACAAATGAGTACCTCAAAATGTAAACCGTGTTTGAGTGTCTTGATCAGAGGTAGAATTGTATATTACAATATGATAAATATGCTCTAAAATTGTATCACTATACAAAATGTCTTAAGCAGAGGTAAATGCATGCTTGCACACAATTTGACAAAATAACTTTGCCTAAGTGTACAAATATTGTAGATAAAAATAGGAACATATTCAATATAATTTCAATTTGTATCAATATAGAAAAATCTATACCAATGTAAATTGCCTATAAACAGTAGCTCACAAGTATTACTGTCTTACTCACTATTATTATCAATGTGAGTCAGCTCACACTAATCTATTATCCCATCCAATTTCTCTCTTTTATTTTCAAAGAGATCCCTTAGTCTACATAATTTCCATCCCAACCCACATAATTTTTAAAAGTTTTAGAAGGTGAATGTGTATAAATGGCAAGATTATTTAAAGATGTTCCAAAGCTGCACTTTTAGGTGAGGGCAGACTAGTGATTTTCAAGTATTGGAAGAGTCAGAGGGTGGGGTGGGAGAGGCTGATCACGGTCAGGGTGTGTGATGCTGATCACTGACTTAGAAGTCCCAATCAAGCAGGAAGAACTGTGCTGTACCACTGTGTGGTAGGCAACCACTGACAACAACTGAGGCACCTATATACCAAAGATTAAATGGAGGATGTGAAAGGCACACAGGCTCAAGCAAATTTAAATAATAGCTTGATTCTTAAAAGCATTTTATGCATATATGTGTAACATACCTGGGTCAGTGTTCAGAAACACAAAAGCAAAAAGCTAGTTTAATTATATTCAAACTCTAAAATGGTTTATTAATGCATTATTCACTTAAATTTGAATCTTAGGTACTGTAACATTTCAGTTGCAATAAAACTACATATTGTCATAGTGTAGATTTGCAAAGGTGTACAGAGTCACACTAGAAAAGACCCAGAATGCCATACACTTAGCTTGGTATGAGGCTCTGTTTGAAAAGACCAGAAAGTCAGCAAGAAAGCTCACTGTGCATACCCTGCTCGCAACATTCCAGACAGAAGTGGGGGTTTTTGAAAATCCACAAGACCACATTCACACAACAGCCTGGCAAGGAATTTATCTGCAGTTTTCCACAGATGATCCTTTGATGATCGTGAGCGTTTACAGGCTGGAGAAGCTTGTGGAGGAAGTTTCCAAACATCCTCAATTTGAGGCTGTAACATGGATTTCTTGGATGATTTTCTTCAGGTTTAGATTGAGAATGGTGATCAAAGCATGATCAAAGGGAAGAGAGAACTTAAAAATATGAAGTTGGGCCAGAAATGTAGCACATTCAAAAACAAAGGCAGAAGGATGGGTACCACTGTCACCACTGTGAGTTTTGCTCTGAGACAGTGGGAAATGCCATGGTAATGTCCCAAGACTGGCCTGCCGTGCCTATCACAGGGCAGTTAGGAGGGTAAAGCTCTTTGAAATCTTGGCTTTAAAACCTAGAGCTCCAGTTCACCCTAGGTCTGTGCAGCTACAAAGGGAAACAATTTCTGAGTTCAGAAACCTATGCACTCATAAACCATTTCAACCCAGATTCAAGGGGCCCTGATCAGAGCTTGAGAACTTGTTCCATGGGTGACAGGATCAGGATATTTTCACCCAACCTCTAAAAAAATAGTGCTTGAAGTTGTATAGGGGAGGCCATTGTGTGAAGAGGACTCTAGGGTGTTGGAAGTGCTAGGGATGTCAGTCAAAGACGGTCACAGAGGAGGAGTGGGGTCAGCTTATGGGAACAGCCGCTTGGACTGACTGAGAGGACAATGGGCTGGAGGAGCTGTTCTTAGCCATCAGAATTAATGTGCTTTTAATCTAGACAACAAACTAATCCAAACAGAAGAAAAGATCGGCACAGGGACTGTGGTCAGATCTATTCTCAACCCTCACAGAGAATGCAGTATTGGGCCACAGTATACTAACCTCAGGCACACCCCAAATCTTAAATATCTGAATTAAGTCTCTCATCTTCTCCCTCTTCCCTTTGCCCTTCTCTTCCTCCTTCCCCATTTTCTTCTCATTTTCCTCCATTGCATGTTTCTATTTTTCTTCTCACTCGTCTTTCTAATAATAATTTTTCTCTGTTTTAAGTGTGAGTAGTTATTTTCTGTTTAGTCCTAGGTAAAAGGGGCACACTTCTGTTTCTCTACATCTAGAATCAGTAAACCTGTGGGCTTAAAAGATTTCTCTATTTATTTATCTGAAAGGAGGACCATAGGTCCTAGTGGATGAACACTAGTGATGTTTTATTTAAAAATAACATTTTGGCATTTCAAAATAGTGTATTTTGAAAAGTATCTCCATAGAGGCACCGGAAAAGGCAAAAAAAAAACAATACAAAACAAAACAAAACCCTGAACCACATGAGCCCACACTTTGTTTCAGTTACTCATATGACTCTCTTCCACGCTTTCATTATTTAGCCCCTATTTGATGAACTATAGGTGATAATAGTATTATTGTTTTGGAATTTATGTGACAGTTATTTAGTATTCTCCAAAAAATACTTACATTTTTTAAATGCCATACAGTATATGACATCATCCATACTAAGACTATTATTTCTATTGATACTAAAATCAAATACACTCTGTTTGCACCCCAGGAAAACTTTAGTACAAATGCTCTATGTTTGCACCCCAGGAAAGCTTTAGTACACACAATGCCAGCCTGTTTCAATACTCAGAAATAGAGTGGGGAGAACGTTCCCCCTCAGTACACTGTTTTACACTCTTAATTTTTGTGACTACTTTACTTTAGCCATTACTGTGGATAAGGACACAGCACATTAACATGCATTATTAACGTGCTGTTTAATAGTATAATAATTTTCCATTATACTGGTCTTTAATGACACTCATTTTTCTAAGTGATCTGTGCCAAACAACACTGACATAATCATATGATATTTAAAATAGATGGAGATTTTTAAGTATCTTGATAAAATCTATTATTAGAATTAGGACTGGTCAGTCATAAGTTAGGCATATCCTTAAAATATATTTTTAAACTAAGATTTAATTTTTAATAGTCAAGCTGAAATTCAAGTGTGTGTGTGTGTGTGTGTGTGTGTGTGTGTGTGTGTGCTGGGTGGAGATGTTCTGTGAATCCAAGACTCCCAAAGTGCTTCTAAATATATATATTCTTAGTGATGGTGTTGGAACTTCCTACTTCCTAATCCCACAGACACATGGAAGCTTCCTTATGCTTTGATTACATTAAGATGTTGGGCTGGGTGATAGTGACCTTCAGCAACAGTGCTGTAACATAGCAACATTGCTGTCTTTAGGTACTGTTACATAGTGA
Source organism: Myodes glareolus (assembly GCF_982192425.1). NCBI lineage: Eukaryota > Metazoa > Chordata > Mammalia > Rodentia > Cricetidae > Myodes > Myodes glareolus. The sequence continues at coordinate 114,606,661 of NC_142029.1, forward strand.
TATTGGTGGATTTAGGTACTGTTACATAGTGATATTGGTGGATTTAGGTACTGTTACATAGTGATATTGGTGGATTTAGGTACTGTTACATAGTGATATTGGTGGATTTAGGTACTGTTACATAGTGATATTGATAGTTTTAGGTACAGTTACATAGTGATATTGGTAGTTTTAGGTACTATTTCATAGCGATATTGATATTTTTAGGTATTGTTACATATTGCTATTGATAGTTTTAGGTATTATTTCTCAATGATATTGGTAGTTTTAGTATTAGGCTTATGTGGCTTATGTAAAACAAAACACACCTACACTTACTCCCTGTTTTAGTTATTTACTTCCTGAGGACACAAATGCAGAGGTCTGTATTTTGATATTTATGCTTGAATTGATATACAAAAATCTCACCTTATTTAAACACCCACTAGTGCTCTTCTAACTTTACTTCCACCATTTAAATTACAAATTTATAATACATCCTTTTGATTTTTGCAGTTTATCTATTAATCATTGCATAGCAAAACCACTTCTAAGCAGGTATTTTAAATATAGACAATGCTGAAGAGTGGGGAAACTGGATATCAACTTCATATTAGCAGTATGTAATAGCACTCCTCCAAAGTGGGGCTTATTTGCCCTGTGTCAATCATAGGTGTAGGTTCTGGTACCCATTGAAAACACAGCATATCCTGATTCAGTCAAACAGGGTGTGTTTGTCAGACAGCCGGAAGAGTCTTTGGGTTTTCCCACATAGGTTCTCCATAGCTGAGTTCAGACTCACTTATGTGGTAGTCTTTGTGTGGTAAGAACAATCAGTGAAAGAATGTCACCATGCATGCAGGCACATAAAGACTGCATGTCACACGTGTGAGCATTCTGGCTCTAACATAAGTTACAAGAGAAATTCAAAAGTCAAGGAATGGAGATGCAAGTTCCACGTGTTGGGAATGTGTATAGAGCAACTACACGTGTTAATGGGGGAATTACTACATGTGTGCTCTACATCACCACTTAGTCTTCAAAATACTTCCTATCCTAAATTTTATTTCTCTAGTTGAAATTTAGCCATTGTCAGGTTTATCTTGATTCTTGTTGAACCTGATCTCCGGATTCCCTGCTCTTTCACTGTGTTATCTTATCTTGATATGATATATTTATAAAGCCAATTATGCTTTTCTATATAATATCCTTTTTCTTTAATTTGCTCCTATAATTTCTGTCTTACAGTGTTCTTTTCACTCTATGTAATACTTCTTATTACTCAGAAAATCATTTTAGTTAATTTTTCCATATGCTTCTTTATTTAAGTCAATGTAATTTCCAATGGCTTCAGTTCTGATTCTACATTAGCTATCAATACCACGCCAATATATTGACAACTCTTTCTACTCAAATATTTTAAGGTATTTTTCCTTCATGTGCTCCAAAATTCCAACACCTTGGGAGAGGGGAATGGGGCTCTGTTCCTTATTCACTGAAGGATTTTCCTCAGTGATGGAGTCACTGGGTTTCTTATCAGTTACTGAGCGCCTTTTACATTCCAGATAGTTTTATGTTATTTAAAACATAAATGTGCAGGAGTTGGAGAGATGCCTCAGTGGTTAGTAGAACTTCCTGATCTTCCAGAGGACCCAAGTTCCAATCTCCAAATTTGTAACTCCAGTTCCAGGAGATCAGACACCCTCTTCCAGCTCCCATCCCCATATACAAGTTTCATACATATTAAGCATGCACAGATCACATGCACACACAGACACAATATATAAAACCAATATCTTAAAAATTAATGTGTAACTGTAGAGATTATTTTGTTTTTAAGCTCTTTGATTTAGCCATAGCTCTAATTGTATACATTAAAGTAACTATTTATATCATTTTACATTATATCTCATTCTTTATTACTATCCAAAGAAAAAGAAAGAAGCTCGTTAAGCTACAAATAGTCATTGTTCCTGAGTTTGTCCATTATCATAGGAACATCTTTATTGCAGAATAATCACATCAATCTTCCAGAAAGAGGGAGAAGATGAGCAAGGAAGTCAGGACCACGAGGAGTTTGTCCACCGACTGAGATGGTGTGGCTGATCTTAGGGGAGCTCACCAAATCCAGCTGGAGTAGGACTGAATGAGCATGTGATTAAACCGGACTCTCTGAATGTGGATGACAATGGGGGCTGACTGAGAAGCCAAAGATAATGGCACTGGTATTTGATTCTACCTCATGTACTGGCTTTTTGGAATCCTAGTCTGTTTGGATGCACACCTTCCTAGGCCTGGATGGAGGGGGGAGAGCCTTGGACTTCCCACAGGACAGGCTACCCTGCCCTCTCTTAGGACTGGAGGGGGAGGAGAGAAGGGGAGTGGGGGAGTGGTAGAGAAATGGGAGGAGGGGAGGAGGTGAAAGTTTCGAATGGTATTATTTTTAAAGCAAAAAATAAAATAAAATGTTTGAAAAAAAAACCTTTGCTGTCTCAGAAGGTTTCAATGATTTTTAAAGTATGTTGTCAATGGAGAATCATGCAAAATCACATATCAGGAAAAAGAGAGAGAGCGTCATGCCTCCATCTAAGTGGGATCTCGCGTTCATTGAGAGTAACATGATATAAACTCCCTGAGGCATCTGGAGCAGGGCCCCAGTTTGGCGTAATGTCTGTGGGTGAAACTAGAAGGAACCTTTGGGAAAGAACTGGATTCTGAGAAAAACAAAGGACTTTGACCTTGATTTTGTATGTTATAATATATTATTAAGTATTGCTTAAGATATTATATTTGAAACATTATTCGGGAGTACAGTGTGATCTCTTAAACAGTTGATGTGGCACGTACTGACCAGAGCAGTTAGCAATCCATCTCCTTATCTTTCTCTGACTCCTCCACCATGTCTCTTCACGTTCTTCTGGGACTATGCATAGCTATCACCTGGCTGTGCCCTCTCTGCTGTGCTATTCATTAGTGATGCTGTTAGCTTCTGTCTCATCTTCTACATCACCTATTATCTGACTGTTCTCAATGTGCTTTTCTCCTTTACCCCCATAGCCTCTGGAAATCACATAATAGAGAGAATTAACTGACCAGGAATAAAACAGAAAACAAGCCCACATTGCCTCCCCTAAGAGTCAGTGAAATCACGTTCCAGAATTGTCCAGCCTTACTTGGTATGGGACTCTAGCTTTGATGTTCTTATACAGTTGCAGCCTAAGAAAAAGATTGTTAAGGAACATAGTTTGAGCAATCCATTATGTCTTTTTAAATGAAAATTTTATAATCAAGAAGCCTTGCGGTTTTTGGAATGTTGCCTAAGTTGGCAAGGGAACAGTTTGCGACTAAAGAGTCTAATTATCTTGTTACTATGCTAAAATATATTTTGTATTTTTTCATTGCTTTCCCAAATAAGAATAACATATTTCTTAGAAAGGTTATAATTGATCATAAATATATTCTAACAAGTGAGTACTGTGGACTTCAAATGAACTTTATGAACTGTCTAAAAAACCTTTATATTCAGAAAACTGATTAAAATAAAAATAAGGAAAATGAAAAGTTGTATGCAGACTATATTGAAAAAAGTATAATTTACTATTTTTTACCCCTTGGGTCTATAAAAATATAAAAAATTCAGAAACTTGACAGGTAAACCAAAGCTACCATGATCTTATACTGAAACAGAGACTTTAAAAGTCAATATTTAATAAAAGGTTTTGAAGTAATATATTTCTCTATTTTCTTTTCTCTGTGGTACTTATTTCTAACCTTTAATAACTTATCTCTATATTTTATAGAAACATTTTGTCACCAGATTAATCACATATTTCTCCGATAATTTTCTCTTGCAGTGTAGGAAGATGACTCAGTGGGTGATGTGATTACTACGGAAGCTTGAAGACCAGACTTCCAGTCCCCGCCCCTAGCCTTTATGCAATACTATGAATAAAATTTAACCTTTGACCCCAGTCGTGAACAGGGTGAGGAGAGAGACAGGTTACTAATGTTCACTTTGCCGCTAAGCCAGGCTAGACAATCAATAAACCTCAAGTCCAGTGACAGATGGTATTTCAAAAAGAAAGGTGGAGAGAAACTGCGGAAGGAAGTCTGTGTCCAGTGTCTATACAGATTCTGGTATGCTAACTTACCTGTACTTATCTGGTTTTCTCAGAGATGTGAGGCTTCAGAAACACTCAACCCATCGGGGTGCCATAGGTCAGATATTGGTAGGAGCAGGGGATTCAGTTGAGATTTAGACAGGATTATTTAACTGAAAAAATATATTCTATTTTCTTAGAGTTTCAAATGATGGTATATTTATTAAGACAAGAATTCACTGTGGCCAATGATGTTAGTCTCTACTCAAGAAATATAATATATTATGATAGTCATAACATTTTGCACATTTTTGGCTACTTCTTCTCTTTTTTTTTTTGAGACAGAGTTTCTCAGTAACTATGGGACCAGTCCTGAAGCTCTCTTTGTAGACCAGCAGGCCTTGAGTTCATAGAGATCCACCTACCTCTGCCTCCCAAGTGCTGGGACTATAGGCATGTATAGTTATTTCTATTTTTACATGTAAACTTCTTTTACATTGTGGGTGAATGAGAAATTTTTAGAGGAAAGTAATTTTATAGGCCAATCATGATTTTTTTTAAACAGTAAGATATGTGTCTGTCTAAATAGCCGCTATTACCCGTTCTTGCAACTCAGAGAAGTTTAATCAAATTATGTCAACCACTATGAATCTAGAAGCCTGAAAGATTATATTAGAGACTACAGAAACATATAAAACAATTATAGTTATATTTTATCTCTAGGTTCATTAGTAATACTTCTGTGCATTTTTTGAACTAGGATTCTTCTTATTTCTAGTGGAATCATGTTTAATACTGTGACACATGTGTGCCAAATCAGTGTAGTATTTATCTTTAATCACAAATTAAAGAGTGCATTATATATAGTTTTTACTTATTGCATTATTTGTCAGTGTGGGGTGACATGGGTTATAAGTATGCTTGTCAAGTTCAAAGAACAATGTGGGGGAATTAGTTCTGACTTCCATTTTGCCAGCAGAGGCAATTAAACTTGGGCCTTCTGTCTTTGCAATATGTATCTTTCACCCTGAGACATCGTGCTTGCCCTAATGTACAATGTACTTTTCTAACTAATTTTGTGTTGCTTTCTGAAATTCCTGTTGCTCATATGTCAAAGTTTGATATAGAACAGTTTGCGTTTTGCCAGGAGTTGCCTTTCTGTTTCACATAATGTTGATACTGAAAGGTTTTGGTTACCTGAGGCGGGCAGTGGTGCCTCTGCTCTTCTTGCAACTTGAAGACTGAGGAAGGAAAGTCATTTGAAGACAGAGATCTGGTTGCAGCCTGAACATAGACAGCCCATCTCTAAAGAAATATAGAAGAAGAGTTAGAATATAAAATTTGGAAAGAGAATGCAAAAATATCCACAAGTTAAAGAGGAGGGAACCACTATTATCTGATACCTTGGAAGGGTTTGTTCTCTGCTCTATCCAAGAAGATAAAATAAAGACCTTTAGCTCACAACCAAGTAGCTCACTCTCATGGAAGAAAGCATTTTCTCTACTTTTTACAACCTATGAAAAAATGTCTGAGAGCAACTTAGAATATTCTACCTCCATGACTAGGAGAACTGCAGTCCTTTCTCCCCTCACCATTTTCCTTCCTCAACCTCACCAATACTTTATAGGCAGAAAACAAAGTAAAATCTTGGACTTATCTTTGGTAATTTTCTTTAGGAGTCACTATTACTTCTTTTGTGGATCTCAGTCTTAAACTGTAAAGTCATATAAATAAGATTTGAATATTGGGGCTAAAGAGATGGCTCAATGGTTAAGCTCAGTGCCTAGCAACCACACAGGGCACCTCAAGGCCATTTGTCACTCCTGCTCCAGGGCTTGAATGCTCTCTTCTGGCTTCTGTAGTCACCATGTGGACACACACACACACACACACACACACACACACATAGTCAAACACACATACTTTTTATTATTAAAAATCATTAAACATATTCATCTTATTTTCAGTTCTGTATCATTAAATACTTAAAAAAAACAATTGCCAAGCAGTATTCTTCACCAATGGAACTAAATAGGGCACTCCAATATTTCTGTCTAGATTCCATTATATGCCAGCGTCTCACTACACAAAATGTTGGCTTATACACTTTAATGATGGCACCTTATCCTTGCAGTCAGATATACAGACTTAGGGGAAAATCTGTATTCATCATGACTGGAAAACAAACACCTTTAAAGGATAGCAATAGGATCAAATACAAAGGTTAAGATGTTTTTAAGGTAGTGATTACTCTTCTTATTCTTGACTGCCGATATGTAAATAAACAGAATACCAGATTCACTGAATTTTTTGAATGGCAAATCTTTGCAATCCACATTTGTCAATGAGAGAATTTAACCTTCTTTACTTCAAAACTTTGCTTAGTTTTGCACTATTCTCTCATCTTGTCAGGAGTTGATTGCTCTTCTTGCACTTCCTCCACATTGCACAAAATGCCAGGCAGTGTTTAAGAGTCATAAGATGACCTCTCACCCTCTGATCTGGCCAACTTTCCTTCTGATGCTGTTTTCTTTGATAGCCCTGTTTCTCATGCTTTGACTGTGAGAACTTCGTTTTGCTCCATTGGGATTGATGACCCGAATGAGCCACTCAACGACTGGGATTGCACCTAAAAATGAGTTATATAGGATTAAAATTTGAGAAGTGAAATAAGTAAAATTTCACACCCAGCAGAAGTTATTCTTTCTGCCTTCAGTGTTAACACTAATTGAAATATTGACCCATGCAGTTTTGCTATTATGTTGAAACTTATGAATGTGGATAAATAAAATGTTACTGTTTTCAGTCTGGTTTGTCAAGTTTGTTTGGGTTGGGTTTTTTTTTTTTCTGTTTTCCAAGTTCTCTTATAGAACACAGTTCTTTTCACAATTATAAGAAAGAATTTATGAGTAAATACAATCTGACTGTTTTATAATCTCTTTAAACACTATTTACAATAAAATATAAAAATTTCAAGAAAATCTGTAGCAAATAAATATTTAAACTCATACATTCTGTTGCTCTTGAATCTTGTACATTATTTCATTTAATTGATTTTACTTTAATTATGCTTATCAACTCTTTCATGTTTAGAATCCTACATTAAAAACAAATAAAAAGCAGTATTAACACAGATCCCCCATAGTTATCTTTATCATTGAAGCAGATAAATTTAAAACGATCATTGTTACATAATAGTGGAGTTACAAGAAATTACACAAAATTATAATTAATTCTAAATGTATATGTGATTTTAACAAGGAAGAATGACAGCAGTCAAAATAAAAATCACAAAAATCATATATTTTTCAAATATATATATAGTTATATTTAAAGAGAGAGAACACGATATGATGTTGTTCGAAACAAAACACTGGGTTCATAAGTCTGGAATCCATTAACATTCCAACATTGTATGACAGAATCATGAATCCTCAGAGAGACATATGGTGGAGAACATCTCAATATAAGAAATTCTTAAATCATATTAAATAAATCTTAAATTACTACATTCACTTTCACAACTATTATTGTACCTTCTGCATGGGTACTAATAATATATTGCTGGTCTCTTCCCACTGTCATATAAAGTTTAACAGTTTTTCTGTTTCATTCATAATTTTTACCACAATACCACACCCTCTGGGCAGATACATGTTGAACTAACAAGTGAGCAGTACTATGCATGACAACTAAGACTTTAGCCTTTCCCTCTTGAGTTGTCTAGCATTAAACTCAGGGAACTCTAAAAACAAACTGATATTTCTGAAACTATTGTGGCAATCAGTTACATTACCCTAAGTTTGTTTGAACTTCAGGGTCCTATCCACTCCTCTTAAACCGCGTTCTTTGGTACGCATCATCCTGCAAGCTGTACCTTCAAGTGATTCACAGGCTGATAAAGGTCTGAGAACTGCTGCCGTGCTGCAGTCTGATGGGGTTTAAGCTGATCTCACTGGAGTGCTGTGTGCATCCTCTCTGTGATCTGAGATCCTTCATTTCAACACAAGCTTTTAGAGACATGAGCAGCTATTCTTGAGCCCTTAGGTCATACACATCAAACACTGGTTGAATGAACTGTGAATGAGAAGTTAGACACCTGGATAACTTTCAGTAAAACATCATTACAGAATAGTGCAAAGTCACTTACAAAATTAGTTATGCTTTTGTTACTCAAATATTAATTTTATTAAATGCACTCAAGTTCTTAACTGCTTCACATATGTGTTTAAGTTAAAAGTACATAGCTTTGATTTTAGGGTTGATCTTTAAATGTTTGTAATTGCTATTAACTCTGGTAGAAACTCGAATAAGACTTATGTCCTAAGGTGCATCTGTAATCATGTTCCTTTCCATATGTGAGTGATTTTTATTTTAATTACATAAATAATTATGTAAGCTTTGGACAGCAGTGATGAGCAAATATCTTTGAACAGATAGCAGAAAATAGCCTGACTTTATCCCATTACACTGCATTAGATGAAGTCCAAATTTTATAACATATATGTTATCATGGGGAGCGACATACATGGCACAACTGTGTAGAAAGTGAAGGGAAACCTGCAACATTCTATTTTCTCTTAGTACCATGTGTGTGTTAAGCTTTGTCCTCAGGATTGACAGCAAGTGCCTTTACCCGCTGAGCCATTTTACCAGACAAAGTTAAATTTTATTTGCTCATATAAACTGCATTATCACCATCTACATTAACATTTCGGGTCAGATAAGTCTTTGTTGGAGAGTATATAGGAAGCTATAGTATTGAAAGATACTTAGGCGAATTCCCTACCTCTGTTCACAAGGTTCCTAGTAGTAAGTCAAACATATAACCGTGAAAAAATATTCTCTAGGGGACAAAACTGACAAGACTGAGAACTCTTTGATCTGAAAGGCTGACCTGCTGTTTCCGGGTCCTGAACAAACTCATATGAGAAGCAGGCAAAGACTAGCATGACTTCACGCCATCTTTGTACTCATTAATTCAACACATTGAACATAAATTACTTGTGTATGGCCCAAGAGGTGTGATAATTATGAATTTGCTTGATTCTAGGTCATTTTTTCTCATCTCAAACTTGGTTGGGAAGGTGGCACCATCCGAGGAACACATTTTACATTTTATTCAAAGCAGTTGATTCTGCCCAATCCAGTTATTCGTCATCTTTACAGACATCATAGTAATGCTGCATATACTTTCCACACATCATTTACTTTCATTATACATTATCTGCTATAGACTGGACAGACTATGGCTATCGGCCACCAGAGCCTTCTGGAATTGGCAGGCAGACTGTGTGATCAACTTGGCTCTAGTGCCTGAGATTTACAGGTTAATGGCAGAAGGCTTACAGTTTAATAGTGAGTTCAGATTTATATTTCCATAGGACAGCTAGCTATCATTAAATAGAACGGCAGTGCAAGTGGTGCCAATTACAGGTTCTAGGGAAGCAGCGATGATATCAAAATGGAAGCTTTGTATGTCCCTAAAAATGTCTTCAAAGGCATAGGGCACAGCGAGGGAGGCAGGGAATCCTAAAAGCTACTGGACGGGAAGACCAAGTGTAGATCCTCAGATCTCACAGCTCTCTACCATAAAAGACTTAGCACAGAAATGCTGCTCGAAAGACACAAATAGCAAACTGGCAGGTTCTTTACACTTGCCGAGTGGAAATAGATTTCAGAGTGAACAATCAAGTATTGCATTGACCACAGGTAATTGGAGGCTGAAGTCTTCGTGGAGAAGGTACTGAAAGATAAAACAACAGTAGTCTAGAATTCACTTAACAATAATTTGAATTGTGTATAATTTTTAGTAATTCCTTTGAAGAATTAGACTATTTCTGTATTAGAGGATAAACATAGTAACAGCCCACATACTGTTAATTTCTGTTAAGTTTGAGGCTGAAAGATAATTTATTTACTAACACTTTACTGTAATTTAAGCGCTCTCTCTCTCTCTCTCTCTCTCTCTCTCTCTCTCTCTCTCTCTCTCTCTCTCTCTCTGTGTGTGTGTGTGTGTGTGAATTATGCCCAATGGGTACAGAGGCCAGAAACTGTCGGATCCTGCTGGAGCTTTGGGCGACCATGAGGTGCCCCTTGAGAGTGTCAAGAACTGAACATGGAACTTGGGTCCTCTGCAAAGGCAGCTGAGGCTCTTAGCTGCTTCTCTGTCTTTCTAGTCCCCTGGAAGGGATTTTAACTGTGCCTTCCTTGGGTCTAGAAAAACTCAGAATGCTGAAATGACACATTTCAATAGTATCCTCAAATATACAAAACTTTGTATATAATTTTCTACATTCTCGAGTCTCTCATAACCCAGGAGTTGCCTTTCAGAAGTTCTTTTGATTATGCCATGGAGCTACCAACCTTTCCTGTCCCTGTGTGAGCAGTGTGAATGGAAAGAGCAAAGGACCAGAGTGATTTCCCAGAAAGTGTGGTTTACTTAACTCTGCCCTTTCCTTATCATCAAATAAGAAGCGAAGGTGATTATAACAGATGTATCAAGATATTAATGTGCTCAGTATACTACACAAAAGAAAACATTTTAAGCATTTAATAACTGTGACCAATTAATTGACAAAGGAAGGCAAACATTAACCAAGAGCAATGAAAGACACAACAGTGCAATTATTATAGCAAATCATTGAGCATGAATTGCATACTAGGGATATTCTAATTCTTTAGAGATTATTGAATTATTCAAAATTCAAAATATTTCTCAGTAGTAGAAAATTTCCTTTTTTTTCATTTGAAGTAACTGGGGTAAAAAATTCTAATATATCAGATCTAATATTTATGATAGTAGTATATAATCTGAGAGAAAAATTATTCAAATACCGTGGGAAACTTCCACTCTATTCAAGTTTTTAGAGATGGGGTGAAAGAATTTTCCAGGCATGGGCAGTATGACCCAAATCTCTATAAATAGTAACCCCCAGTTATGTATATCTACTAAGGCACAGTTGCTTGCTCTGCATTTAGATAGGCTGTAATAAGGTGTGGCCCAAGAAAAGATGCTTCATGTAGCAGAGACACATCCTAATTTAACCATCTGCCTTGTAGAATGTGGAACAAAATTCCTCTAGAGGCCTTACTAGTTTCTCAGTGTTGGACCACAGTGTGGTCTTGCATCATTGTGATGGCTTCATTGAGAAGTAAAATTGACATTGTCTTGGCATAAATATAGTAGATGGAGCAGCAAACAGTGAGAGTTCGTCTTCCCATAATCAATTACCCAACTTCACTGCCTGCATAACAGACTACTACACTCTACCGAGAACACTTTGGAACAGCTCTGTAATGCTGAGTTCACTTAGTCATTACTCCATATTATAAATTCATTGGATGTTGATTAATGCCCAATGCTAGTGCAATAGCTGGAAATATATAAAGATATTAAATCCTAAAAATGCTTAGATGTGATAAATTATTAATCTATTGATGTATTTCAAATAGTGTGTGAACACTACTTATTATGTCTTTGACATCAGTCTCCTTTCTAATAAAACTGCATGTGACTTGTTTCAAAAATCTAAGAAAATGGGAAATGTTTGTTATTTCTTTGTGTCATAGTTATTTTTTGCTTTCAATTCTGATATGCTTCTGTTAAATTTCATCTATATATGAGAGCTTACTGTTTTGATATACTTCTATTAGATTTCATCTTGGTATGACAGAGTTTATTCTTCCTATATAACTCATATATTCATATATTTAACTCTGAGATAGCTATCCATGGAAGGCATGATGTTATGATAGAAGAAATCTAATCAAGAGAATTTGCTTTGGCTAGATTCATATCTCTGATAACAAATTGCTAAGGAAATCATTCATTGGAAACCACTTATCCTTCGTCCAAATATCCTAAGTCCTTTTTTTCTCTTTTTTAGAGCTTAGGTGAGGAGTTAATTGAGGAAAGGGTAAAAGGGGAGGAAAATGTGTGTGTGTGTGTGTGTGTGTGAGAGAGAGAGAGAGACAGAGACAGAGACAGAGACAGAGAGACAGAGAGAGACAGAGAGAGACAGAGAGACAGAGAGAAAGACAGAGAGAGAGACAGAGAGAGAAAGGCAGAGACTTGCTTGCCTCTTCAGAACAACAGGAAGAGAGAACCAAAATTTTTATTTTCTACACTAATACAAATCCCATTACATTTCTAATATTTTGTATTTGCAGTTTAGCTTAGTTGGGCAAGAGAGCAAGTAAAATATGACACAATTGACAGTATTTTAGGATTCCTTGTGAGTAAAGTTTTAAAGTTTTGGTTGATAATAAAACTATTAAACTATTAAAAGGTACTCTAAATTTAAATTTTATTGAAATTAAATGCAGTGATAATTTTGTTATTTAAGTATACAAAGGAGGCAGATAAACTTTTCCAGGATAGTATTTTAGTTACTACTCAATTTTGTATGTTCCTTAAAAAGTCTCATATCAGAAGTAATAGTCTGCTAGGAAATACAAAGAAAATGGGCTATTTGCACATTATCTGTCAAGTTGTGTCGACTGCCTTTCTGTGTATGTGAGTCTTTGGTAATGCCTCAATAAGAAGGGTATGGCTAATTAAAAACACAGTTTACTGTGAGATATACTTCCAGGTTCCCGGGTCTGGGAGGCTATATTGGTGGCCAAAAAGAAATAATAACTTATACTGTTTTATTCCAACAAAAGACAGAGCTTAGATTTACTAATTTTGTTGAGTATGGGTGTTTGATGTATAACAATGATTCCTTGGATTTTCTCTGTGTCTGTGATTACGTCTCTATTTTCATTTCTGATATTAATTTGGATATTCTCTCTGTGACAGTTAGTTTGGATAAGGGTTTGTCTAGCCTGTTGATTTTCTCAAATATCCAACTCTTTGTTTCATTGATTCAGTGTATTTGTTCTCTTTGTTTCTATTTTATTGACTTCAGCACTCAATTTGATTATTTCCTGCTGTCTGCTCCTCCTGGGCATGCTTGCTTCTTTTTATTCTAGAACTTTCAGGGATGCCACTAAGTAGCTAATATGTGATCTCTTGAAATGTTTTTGTGATGATACTTAATGTTATGAGTTTTGTTTTTTAGCACAGTTTTCATTGTGTCCCAAAAGTTTTGGTATGGTATGCATTCATTTTCATTGAATTATAGGAAGTCTTCAATTTCCCTTTTTTGGTTCGATGTTGACTTAGTAGTCCTTTAGAGTTGTTCAGTTGCCATAAACTTGTAAACTTTCTGCTGTTTTCATTGTTGTTGATATCCAACTTTAATCCATGGTGGTCTGATAGAATACAGGGTGTTATTTCAATTTTCTTGTGTCTGTTGAGACATACTTTATGACTGAGTATGTGGTCTGTTTTGGAGAAAGTTCCACAAGGAGCTAAGAAGAAAGTATATTCTTTTGTGCTGAGGTGAAATGTTCTGTCAATATCTGTTAGGATCATTTGCGTCATAATGTCTATTAACTCCATTATTTCTCTGCTTGTTTTCTGTCTGAATGACCTGTGCATTTGTGAGAGTGGAGTGCTGAAGTCTCTCACTATTAACATGTGGAATCCAATGTGTGATTTGAGCTTCAGTAATGTTTCTTTTACAATTGTGGGTGTCCTTGCATTTGGGACATAGACTTCGGAATTGAGATGTCATCTTGGTGAACTTGATGAGCATGAAGTGTCCCTTCCCTATCTCTTTTGATTAATGTTGATTTGAAGTCTCTTTTGTTAGATATTAGAAGAGCTACACTAGCTTGCTTCATAGGTCTATTTGCTTGGAAAATGTTTTACTCTGAGGTAATGTCTGTCTTTGATGTTGAGGTGTGTTTCTTGTACGCAACAGATGGATGGTTCCTGTTTTCGCATCTGTTCTGTTACTCTGTGTCTTTTCATTGGGGAATTGAGTTCATTGATGTGGAGTGATATCATTGACCAATGATTGCTGTGAAATAGAGTATTATTCATCTGTTAAAAAAAATCACAAAATTTGCAGGCAAATGGATGGCTCTAGCAAAAAATTAGCTCAGACTCAGAAAGACAAACATGGTATGCCCTCAGTCACTCAAAAAATGGATATTAGGTATAAAGTAGACCAAAGATCCATAAAGACTAGGAAATGAGGAAGGCTCAAGGGGGAGGTGATGTCGCAGGGCGATAGGTAATGAAAAGTCCCCAGACTATCTTAATACAAAATATACAGCTTTAATAAACAGAAGTAAGACTTACATCAGTTTACACCAGAATCCAAACGATCCATCCTGACGCAGGAGCCAGGCGAGAGAGAGCTAGCGGGAGTGCACTTGCCAGGTTTATAGGTAAGCTTTAGCCTAAGGGCAACACGCCCCATAAACAGAATATAATTGGGTAAACTCCTCTATCAGGGAGGGTGCATGAATCTCCTTGGGAAGGGGAAATAACATATGTATTGTGGGTAGACTGATGGTGGCTGGGGACAGGAACAGGAGGGATCAAGTGGAGAGAGAGTGGAGGAAGAGAATACTGAGAGACATGACTGGAATTCTGGAGCATCTCAGGGACAAGCTAAAAACCTAGCTCAATTGAAATTCCCAGGAACATTCAAGAGTAGCCATAGCTAAGACTCCTAGCAACTGGGAATTTGGCACCTGAGCTTGCAATCTCCTGTATTGAGGCAAGACTTCCAGTGTAGGGACTGAGACACAATCGCAGCCACAAAGACTTTGATCTATAATTTGTTTTATCTCCAAGATATACTGGGATAAGTAGAGGTGGTACAGAAATTGTGGGGCTGGACTACCAATGAATCGTCCAGCTTGAGACCCATACCATAAGAGGCAGCCGATCCATCCCTGTGGGCTATCTGGAGGATCAGGAATAAGAGACAGGATATCTCAGAGACCTAGGATAGAACCAAAAATAACTAACAAAAAGAAAAGCAAAACCAAAAAATAGACAATAAAATGATATTCTGCTGTTTTAGTAAACAAGAATCTAATATAGTGATCACTAGAGAAGCTCTATCAACCAAGTAATGGAAACAGATACAGAGACCTCAGTCAAACATTAGGTGGAGCTCAGATAATCCTGAACAAAAGGCAGAGAAAGGAGCAAAAGGGTCAAGGACACCACAAGAAAACCCACAGAATCAACTGAGCTGAGTTCATAGTGACTCACAGAGACTGAACAATCAAGGAGCTTGCGTGGGATTGACCTCAGTCCTCTATGTATATGTAACAGTTGCATAGCTTCTTCTTCTTGTGGGACTTGTAACGGTGGGAGAAGAGTCTGACACTTTTGTTTGCTTTTGAGAGCCCTTTTGTTCTTTTGGGTTGCCTTGTCCAACTTAATATGAGGGAAGATCCTTAGTCTTATTACAATTTGATATGCCCTGTTTGGTTGACATCTCTCGAAGGTCTGCCCTTTTCTAAAGGGAAATGAGGAGTCAATGGGGAGATTGGGAGGGGAGAAGAGAGAGGAAGCTGCAGCTGTGACCTGGCTGTAACATATGCGAGAAGAAAAGATATTGCCAAATTACAATATAGCAAAATATGATCACAAAATGTAAATGAGAAATTCACTATATAAAAAATGCATAATCTTTATGATTTTGCCAATTAAATATATATTATTTAAATTAGTCATTCTATGTTATATGAACAATAACACAATATCTTGAATAAGAAATTATTTTCTTAATGAGGTTTAGCAGTAGTTAAAATTCTGTCAGAAAAAAAGTCAAACCTTTATCCAAGAAGAAAGAGAATATTTTTTTAAAAAGATCAATCAGAATGTTTGATAAGAAGTCTTTTTCTATAATGTACATTTTATTGGGCAATGTCTGTGCAATCAGTCACCTGTGCATGCCTAGCTTGAAACTAAAGTTTAAACATGGCTGAGAGATATAGATAACAGGAATTCTGGAGACCTGTGTAAAAATATTCATGCAGTTATGTTAGGAAGCCAGGCTAGACAAAATTCGAACTGTTAATGAAGGTCATTCAACAAATAACACTATTTTGAGTTAGAAAGAGCCACCAGAAAAAGAATATAGAAATATGGATGAAATAGGTTCTATAATATACAAATCAACGAATGTTTTTCCCAATGGGAGTTCTTTTAAAGTATTTTAGACTGCTTAATAGCAACTTACTGATATATAAAACCAATAAATTAAATAAATGCACCAGAGGTGAATATGTAAACAGGTATACAATTTTAAATCAGCTTTCATTTTGCCAGGTGGTATTAAATATTCACATGGGTATTCAGGAAACCAGCAGAGCCCAGTAAAATGTATATCCCTTCATTAGCCTAGCAAAATAAAGAGTTTTGGATTATTAATTTGATGAGTACATAATCAGCACTCAAAATATTATGTGTTTTGGCATGATAAAATCATAAACAGAGTAATTTTTATTTGTGTATGGCTTAGTTGAGTTTTCATGTATTTCTCCAATGTTTCTTTCCAAACATAAGGAATTTTATATTGCTGCTGAGACTTTTTTATAATAAGTAAATCTCTGTATTAGTTTTGGAACATATTAAATAAACAAATATTTATAGGTTAAAACTTCATATTTCCATATCAACAAGAGGTATTTTCTTCTTTTGCAAATTTGTAGAGAACATAAATTTTCAGACACATTACATATTGCTTCTGTGAAAAACTATAAAGCGAGAGATACATTGCAAAACAGGTTGAAGAATGACCGGCACCCGATCGAGACACAGTATCAGTGGCTTCTGTTCATTCATTCAGTATCTGGATATACAGACTGTTTACACTGACGCAAATGTCAAGTATTTGGATTGTTAAAGAACTGTCTCTGTTGTGTAATAAATACTTAGAACTATTTAGCTACTGAGTTTCCCATTTGCTGTGTCAGTCGGGCCTACCATCAAGATGAGAAGAATGAAGAGCTTCTGTTTGGGGCGGGAATTATAAGTTAGTTTGTACCATAAACAGCTTATTCGCACTGTAAATAGTTAGCCTGGGTTACAATCAGCTTGTTCCCATTAAAAACAGTTAGTTTGTATCACAGTTTGTTTGCACTATAAACAGGAGGAATTACAGCTAGTTTACATTATAAATGGCAAGTTTGAACTTGACCATCACTGCCATCTGGACAGTAAAAGCTCTGGAGTTGTCTTAATTACAATTATTCCACAAGTCTTAGTGGTTAACATAAATTATGTTATCAAAATAAAATTAGTAAATAAATGATACTATAAGCATATTATATGTGTTTATTAATGGAAAAGAATTGTGCACCTCATCAAAAATATATTCTCTCCAAACGTCCTGAAGTCAGATGATTTACCTCAATGGTTTATGTTCAGGCATTATTGAGTAATTAAAATAAGAGTATAAATTTGTAGAAAGAATAAAGTTTACATTGAATTAGTGGATTTTGTAATCTAAACACAAACCTACATTATTTAGAATTCCTTTATGTACCTCTGTAGTTTTCTAATAATATTTAGTTCATAGTTATTCATAGATGTTTAGAACATGTTAAAGCAAGTAAAATTTGATATGAGCAGCAGGAAATTGACTTAACCCACAATTGATAAAAGATTCACAGGAAAAAGATGTTTTGGGTGTCATAGGAAAAGAAAAAGGGCTGGTGCTTGTGTGAAAGGCCTCTTGATAAAAATGTGATGCTAACCACTAGAAATGACTTTGTATGTTATTTTATGGAACTGAATGTTCATAATAACACCAATCAGAATAAAACTGTTCCTAATACACAGCCAAAGACATTTAAGATAAAGAAGTCTTTTACCCAAACCACCTACCTTCCAAATATTAAATCCAAATTCCTGGCAATAGGACTGAAATGGGCAGCAACTGGCTTGTTATATGGATATTTAATCCCTGTCTTGGTTACACAGCACACACATCCTCTACCAAGCTTTCTTCCAGCCCTGAGACATCTTTTATTCATGCCCTACCTGCCCCCCACCCCCTGGCAATTGTTTTAAACCTGAGGTTATCTGATGAGTTTTCACGTATATTTTTGACTGTCAAAGTAATAAATATAGTATTCATTAAACACCCCCAATGTCTTTCCCAAAGCTTGAGAACTTCCTGGTTTTCACTACTAAAAACAAAATTGATCAAAGTAACTCTGTAGTAAGCATTATTTTTGTTCTTTCTTTACTTTACTGGGGCCTCGTGACTCAAGCAAACCTCTATGTCTCTTCCTTATATTTCTCTCTGCTGCTTAGGCTCCTCTCTGTAGTCCAGGCATGGCTTGAAAAAAATGTTGGGTCCTGGTGCTGCACAAAGATGGGGGACAGATCTACAAAGTCTATTAAGCCAGAAACAAACTTTATTCCAGAAAAAGGAAAAAAAATCACCGTGGGGCACACAAAGATTATCAGCTATAACTGTGACCACAGTCAGAGATCGAACTTATGTAGCTGTGGCAATGGGGGCTGGGTTTGGGCCTCTTTTTATAGTAAAATCAACTCCAGGTGTGGGTCAAAGAGCTTTTGCAACCTTGAGGTCAGGCTTAAACCTTGAGGTCATACTTAACGTCACATTGCATTTTAAGTTTCACAACTTTTGGTTATAGGATGTTAAGATGTTAGCTTATGATGTTTACAAAAGCCTATGGCTGACACAGCCTCTTTTCACTGTCTCTGAGAGAATGTAAGGCAGAGAGTAGAGTCACATAGGGGACAGTTAAAACTGAAGGGAATACAAGCAGAGGGTCCCATAGAGACAAGCATTAGAAGCTAACCTTTGTCCCTAGTACTTGCATAGCTGGGAAACTGGAAGTCAGGAGACAGTTGTTAAAAGTTTACTTCTCAACACAGTGGCTGCCAGGATGTCTGCTCTGAAGGCAGAAAGTGTTTGTTAAAGTTTAGCTT
This sequence comes from Myodes glareolus, assembly GCF_982192425.1. Lineage (NCBI taxonomy): Eukaryota > Metazoa > Chordata > Mammalia > Rodentia > Cricetidae > Myodes > Myodes glareolus. The sequence goes on from NC_142029.1 coordinate 114,625,567, forward strand.
TGGCTGTCACTTTATTTATTTATTTTTCCTAAAATATATTTGAGCTTACAACTTTATGTTTCTATATTTTTACATTCCTTCTTCTGGAACCTATGTTTCTATATACTATTCCTTGACTCTTCAACAGAATCTTTCCGTCTTAGCCTCCTGAGTACTGTAGATTAAAAGTTCTTTACCACCAGGTCCAGAATCCTGTTAACATCACTGAATTGTTTTATCATTAAAGCAGGTCTACTTATACTTAATCTATTTTGCAAGTTAAAGATTACAGAAAGGTCAGAACTTTTAGAGGTCACAGCTTTTATTTATCTTGAAACTTACCATGTCATCGAATTGATAATAAAAGATGTAGTCACCAGATGATGTCATGCTAAAACATTCATAGTGACAAGTGAAATTATTCACACAAAGAAATGAGTATATAGAACGTTCATTCCATGTGCCCTATAACTCATGGCTAGACTTATGGACAATGACAAAATTTTTAACTTATATTTGTATACACATACATATATTTGAGCAAAAAAACCTTTTTGTTGGAAGTTAAAATTTTAATTAACTTTTAATTTGATATCTTATGCTGCAACTGTGGTAGAAATATGAAGCGCTAAGTTGTTGTAATATAGAATCTCCATAGGCCAAATCACAGAAGTTGATGTTCAGCACATTTTAATCAGTTTCCAGAACTATCCATTCATCTGCCTAGCACCTGGGGAGCCTTTCTCTATATGCCTATTCCCTTGAAGTCTCCTGAAGGATATTCTAAAATTAAGATTGATTTCCTATATAAACCAGATACTTAGATTGCACCAATGATCACAGAAGCTCTGGAAAGCCTTGTGACATTTCTGAATTTCACTATAGCATTTGACAATTTTTAAATCTATGGTTTTAGGAAAGGTCCCAAATCGTCAGCCTCCTTTTTTTATTGTGTGTGTGTGGGTATGTATGTGTGTACACATGCCACAGTGCGTGTATGGAGGTCAGATGACAGTTTTCAAGACTAGATGATTAGATTCTATCCATCTGCATATTAGACCTACAAATCAAACTCAAATCATCAGAGTCGAGAGCAGGCGCCTTTGCCTGCTTACCTGGTCATGGGGTTTTTATAATTGGGATGAGCACAATTATCTACAACTAATCCTTAATGAAACATTTGGAGAAAATTCAAGAAAAGATTAATTTGTGTGAAAAAGGGTAGTTATTTTTGTAATAGACTTTGTTATTACTGATTAAGTTTCATCTTCCATTATTTCTTCTCTAATATTCTCATATTAATTAAGGCACAATTTAAACTTATACTTCCCTCAAAAGGTTCTATCAAGAATTTGGCAAAATTAATCTGCTTGTCTTTAGTTACAAAAGGCATGTATTTTTTTATAATAATTTCTTTTTAAAGCATCTGCATCTTATTATGTCACAAACACACAAGAGTTTATTTCAGACTTTTAAATTATGCTATGAAGTAGCCATAGCTTACTCTGTTGTTATATTAATTTCCACACTGCTTCACAAAATACCTTAAGCAGCAACATAAGGAAGATAATGTGCATTTTGGCTCAGAGTTTAAGAGTACAATCCATCATGACAACAGCTCTGTTGGCAAGTTAGGAAACCATGGCGACAGGATTGGATTTGGCTTACCAGCTGAAGCTTGAGGTGCCAAGTCATGAGGTCAGGAGGCAGAGAGGGAAGAATGGTGAAGTTTTGTTTGTTTTTCCCATTTCCCCTTTATACTCAAACTGAGACCTCAGTCTATGGGATGGTGCCACACACACTAAAGTAGGTCTTACCTTCTCAGTCAAACCTTTCTGAAACACCTTCACATTCAGGCTCAGAAGTGTGTCTCATAGGTGCTTTCAATACAACCAAGTGGTTCTTGAGCATGAAGGTTCCTCTTCTCACTGTGCTTTGGGAAGCTTCTTTTTTGTTCATCTTTACACTGCTGGGAATTAATCCATCCGCAGACACATTACTCAAGCTCTCTACCAGTGAACTCTCACCCTAGGCCTTGGGGATGACTTCTAATTAAAAATGTCAGAATAAATTGTATAATAGAAATTGTTAAATGATTACTATATGTGTATGTTATAAGAAAAGAAAAGTGAATGTAACAATTAGATTCTTTCTGAGATTATTTTTTGCTTTCTGAAGCACATCCCAAAACTGATAGTTTTTTAATTAATTAATTTTTCCCAGCCCAGTCACATTTTCCTGTCAGTCCCTTACCCCAAAACTCCCTCTTTGCTCCCCACATCTTCACCTCTTTTCGAAACAGGGTCTGGAGCGAAGGCTCAGCCATTAAAGTCTAGGCTCACAACCAGATCTGAGAACTTTAAACAAACAATTTAAAGGAGGGAAGGAGGCTACAAAAAAGGAATTGTGTGGTTCCCAGGAAAACTTGTCTGATAATTCAGCTCTAGCATGCCAAAACACTGGGTTTTGGGTTTTGTTCCTGGTGTAGTGTTTATATTCCCAAGGCTGGTAAGAAGACAGAGATTGTTTTGGCTTGTGGTCCAGTCAGTTTTGACTCAATAGCTTTTGGCCAATGAGAAACTGTGTCTCAATGAAAGTGAACTGTCTTCCTACAGACGATGGTAGAGGCCTTCATATAGAGGCCTCTGGCCTTCATATATGCACATATACAATTACCACATTTACACACATACACATTTATAAAAATAAAATAAAATGGATTAAAGTTTAAGAGGGTAGATAGGAAGCATTCCATATTGTCTTTTATCTGCCCATGTGAAATGTACTCTATAAAATGCCTTGATTTTCACTGCACAGAATGTACCTGTCACAGGATCATTATATGAGAGCGTTTTATACACAGAAGGCCTTTGACCTCCAATGATGTATTTTTTTATACACTTGTGTGGAAATTTTGGGATGAGCACATATGACAAGTGAGTCCATGGATTTTCTGTTCACTTACTTTTGCGCAATTTTCTGTGGCTTTTCACCATGAACCAGCACAATTGCTTATTGTTTCCTTTTAAGGAGAGAAATAGAGAAATTGCTTATACTTAAAATTAGGTCTATTAGAAGAAAATCTTTACTCACGACTAAGGTACCCTGAACAAAGTATCTGTATTTTAGGAACAAAGCAAGCATGTTATTTGAGGACAATTTTTGTAGTCAGATGAAATGTATTCTTCTTGTTTCTTTTCTTGTACAATGAGTATTATTTTATGGTAATTTATCATATTCAATTTAATACAACAGGATAGGTAAGATCAGTTAATTCCACAGGTCTCTAGAAACTAAAATGTGGCAATGATTACTGGTTACTAAACTTTGATGATTGTTTGTGTGCATGCACATATACACACATACATATATAAATGAGTACATGCATTATACACACACACACAAACACACACACACACACATATATATATAATATGTATCTAGATATCAATCAATCAGCCTATTTATCAACCTATAATAACCATTCTACAATCTGTCCATCTATTGATCTATACATGACATGTTTAGAAATTAATCTACTCCCTTACTTGTTCAGTGCCTGTGCTTCACTACTGAATTCCACACCAGCCTCTGTTGCAGAGATGCACTTTTATTTTAGCTAAGATCAAAACATACAGTGATATAATAAGCTAACACACTGAAAATGTAGGATTTCTCGACTAATGCAAATGACATATACTACTTTTGCTATTTCCAAGCAAATTCATGATGGAATTCTTAATTTGAAAGGAACATGAGCATTTAAAGTAATGTGGGAAATGCAGCAAGAGGATTATTGGAGAAAAACAATTTTGCCTGATACAGGTCTATAGTGACAAGAATAATGGTGCATATTTTAGAAATGAATCTGGAAATGATTCTAATGAAATCATTCATTTTAATAGGTGATTAGCAAGGAATCTTGGTGACTTATCATTATTATCCTGATGTTTTCCCACGGGCAACAACACAACAGCATTGATTTTTAACTTGGAATTGTGGCATTAATGTTTGACACTATTACTTAGCTTAGCATATGACACAACCTAAGGACAGAGTTAGAAAGACAACAAATCAGGGGATTAAATCTCTAGGCTAAATTAGCCAGTGTTCTGTAGCTTACAGTAGGAAGGGTGACTGACATATTTGGTGTCTTCTGGAAGGACTTCCTCCCCTAATGTCTAAGATTAATTGATGCTTCCCTTTGGCTTGTTATTGTAAACAACTCAGGTATAGCTTGGTTTCTTTGATTAATTTAAGTATGTTCATCTCTGAAATTAAAAAATTTATATCATGTGAAACAAATCATTAGCAAGACAGTGCCTGTCTTACTTTACCCTTCCCCCTTTACATGGTTTACTACCATTTTCAATGAAGTAAATATTGAAATAGAATCCCTAGGGGAAGGAGGAGATGCTGTGTTGTGTACCATATGCAGCAAGCATGGGCACCTGTGCTCAGACCCCGGCATTCTGAGTGAGGTTCCTCACAACTGTAATCTTAGTGGTGGGGAGAGAAACGGGTGAATTTAAGAACTTGTTTGTCATCTTGTTGAGCTAAAACAGTAATCTTGAGGCTCAGGGAAGACAACCGGGCACAAAAATATAATACAGAGAGTTATAGAGTAGGATGCCTGAAAGTTGACACCTATGTAGTGCATAACAGACAAACATAAACACACACACACACACACACACACACACACACGAGAGAGAGAGAGAGAGAGAGAGCAAATTGGTCCAATAAATAAGTATTGTGTGGCTGCTATGTTTTACCATAAACTCTAAATTTGATACCCATTGTAGACAGATGAATAAAATAGCTGAATTTAAAATTTACCAAAGTAAACTAACATATAAACATTTGAGAGAGTGTGATATTGAATGTGCTCTGGGCACAAATATACAGGAACAGGGAGAGCAATAAATATATCCCTTCGGGGAACTAACTAGAGGTCAAACGTGAGTTCAGAAATTGGTTAGTGATGAGCTGTGTCTGTCTGGATGAACAATCCTTTGCTAGCAAACATGATGGGACAAACCCATCTCATCACAGACACATGGGACTGTGGGCAGCCTTAGCATAGCAAAATAAGTGTTGTGTGGTATTTCCAGGGCATCTGCAGCTATCCCAGTGCAGGGCTGTGAAGGACAAAGATCAGATTGTAAAGTGTTATGTTAAATGCTCTAATCTGCTTTCTATGAGTCATAAGAGGAAAGAAAAGAAGACAGAAGTCAAATCCTAGGAACTAAAAGCCAGAAGCTTGTGGCTCCCAAGCCCCTTAGCAAACTTCTGCCTCCAAAAAAGTTTACATTGTAATCCATAACATTACTAAAATCACAATAAGGAAGTATCAATAAAAATATTATGGTTTGGGAGTCACCACTACATGAGGAACTAACTGTGTTAAAGGCTTCAGCATTAGGATGGTTGAGAGCCAGTGGAGGTTAGAGTCCTCGAATAACATGGAAACAAATGAAGAGGAAGGACCATCAGTAAGAAACATTTCTGCAGAAGTGAATGTCCTTGAGGAGGTAAATGTTGTAATGGTCTTAGAATACTTATAGTAAACAAGAAGAAGCACATTTCACTCTACACTGTGTCGCTCTTATGTAAATGCAGTGTGTCTGAAGACTTGGATTTTCATGCCTAAGTTCCAGCCTATCTGCAGTTAGTTCAAGAATACAGCAAACGCTGATTCTCTCTGTTATTATGAAAGCCAGAAAATGAGATTTAATTAAAGCCCTTCCTTTATTCGATAGCAGGAGCCTTCTCAGCTTAATTGATACTTGGTCAAAGTAATATTGATCAGATAAAAGCAAATCAGTTCCTAACTCCAACAATTAAACCTTTAAATAGGCTGCATCTTATTTCTAAAGAAAGGGCACCAAACCACCACTGCTACTCATTAAAGTCAGTGGGAAATGTTAAGAAATGGATTAGCATCTCTGTCCGTGAATTCATTTATTTAACTTCCAAATGAACTCATGGATTCAGGATACAGATTTCAGGAAGTCCTATGTGTTCCTCTATCAAGTGTCTAGTCTTGCAGGTGTTCTTTTGAACTCTGTTAGATATGCACACACACACACACACACACACACACACACACACACACACAGGCACAGCCATAAGTTCAGGGCTTTGTGGGTGAGTGCTTACCCAATCGCATGGGAGTTCACAAATTAGACCTACTTCCTGTGTATCTCCAGGTTAAATTTCTTTCTGCGTTTTTTTTTTTTTTTTATTTAGCTCCTTGGTTTTATGTAGTGTAGTTACTGTCTCTGAATTGCAATTTTTACAAATAAAAGCTGTTATGGGAGCAAAGAGCCTGATTCGTAGCATGCACTGAGCACAGCCTACTTCTTCCATCTCTTTAATCAAATAGTTGACAAGAAGCAGCTTAAACTGAGCTTATTTTACTCAGTTTCATGATGGAGAGGGCATGGTGGTCTGGACAATTCTATTTAAAGTGATAGAAGCTTAATGCGTGATTTCTAACATCTCTCCAGACCATCAAAGGGAAGTGAGGCCAGCCTGTATGGCACTGAGTTCTGAGAAGGCCTCGACTACAAAGTGAGAACCTATCACCAAATGCCAAAATAAATAAAAATAAAGAAATTAATAAGGAAGATTATGAGTAGGCAGGAAGTGGCATTTATTTATATCTATATTTTAATGGATAGACTTTAAGAGAAACTACGGTTGTGAAAACAGCATTCCTGACCCCTTAGGACTTGAGTAGACTCAACCTAAGCATTGGGTTGGCTTCATGCTGAAGAGCTGGATCACAGCAATTACAGGCTTGTGTTTCCTGGCAGAGTGACTCGCAAAGATGGATTTCCTCTGCTTTATGTTTGTGTTAATTTAACCTGTCAGAGTTAATCATTCATCCAAGTGCCAAAACCTCAAGATGCTGGCCGCCAGAGAGTGGTCGGGCTCTTTATTCTTTCTTCCACTTTGTTAGAAACTTACTAAGTGCCCTTACTTAAGCCCATTTCTAGTTTCTTTGTTTTTTTACCTGAATAATTAATGATTACCTCCTACATTATATTTATGTTGTTCTATCAATTGGAGTAATATTTTAAGATATGTAATCCTAAAATGTTGATATACTTTCTCTCATTTCTTTTATTGAATAATGACAGATTTGTTTGAAAAATAGCAGACTCGATAGAGCTGATCACTTTGCTTATGTTTTGTATTTAATCCTAAACTTTACAAAGGACATTTGTAAACATGCAGATATTCGCAAAGAAGAGACAAGCTTGCATTGTGTATGTCATGAAGTAAGTCCTCTATAAACCCGTTTTACTCTTGGCCACCATTAGAATTTGAGCATCCCATACTATTTGGAGATATAATCTCATTTACAGAGATATTGAGTACATTGGCCCTGAATCTAGTTCTTTCGACACACCAGTAAGATGATGTGATTTGAAAATTATGTGTACAATGAGACAATTATAAGCTTACTCTTACAGGAGGATTGTTTTATGATCATTATGTTTCATAGACAAAAACAATCCAAGGAAACTCAGGAACAGTGTCCAAATTTATTTTTCTTGGATAATTTTATTTTATAAATTTGATGTCATTTATATTTTATGAAATATTATAACACTTATCTCCATAAAGATGAAAAATATAATAAATATTTGAGAACTATAGTCCAGTACCACAAATGGCTAGTCAAGGGGGGGCTTGTTAGCCCCTCTCCACCTCTTTCCTGCCACTCTTCGGATTCAATAGCCTATTCTCTCACCTCCATTTCCTGTAAGCCTCCAGGAACAGTGTCAAGTTTCATGTGGTGTCCTGAAATATATTTAATAAACATGTATGTGAGGAAATTTAAAGACACATTCAAGCAGTTATCTGGAATAAGTGACAAATCTAGTATGTATAAAAGGAATCTCTGCAGATTAATCTATACAGCTTTAAGTCTCTCAGGACAAGGGCAACATCCCTACTGTTATTCTGTGACTCTGATGTAGTACAAAATAATTAATTTTTCTAGAAATTTCTTCCTTTCTTGCAGGAAAAAAGCTATCAGTGAAGATCTATTCTGTGTCCTTTCAGAGAAAGCATATTTAATATAATATGATCTGCCTCTCTCATCTCAGTTAATACTCTAGATATGTTGCATCATTCATTTTTTTCTTGAACACAGATATTTCTGTGTATGATCTCTTCATTCTGAGCACACAGGGACTTATTTATATGAAAAAAAAATATAAGATCAAAAAGAAGTAACATGATAATTTGAGACCAAAAGATTTTCCTGATGTTTCTAATATTGTGCTGTTAGGTGTTATGAATTCAAATGAATATTTCACATAAAGTCCGAAACAAGCTGACAATACTATCATGGTAGTTCCCGTGTGTCTGGATGGTGTTAACGACATACCTATGGAACATACTGTTGCACAGTGGGCTTTCTTTTTCCTTTAATTCCTTTATGATATTATTCATTTCTTGTAAGCTGTGTCCTACAGTTCACAGAGGTCAGAGGACAACACACAAGAGTCAGGTCTTTCCTTCCACCATGTGGGTTCTGAGGTTGGTCCTCCATTTTACTGGGCAAATGCCTTTACCATCATCTTGAAGGCCCTACACTTTCACATTAAGCATACTGAGCATAGCTTGATGACAGATTCCCCTGTGTCTTTGAGAGACTAATCAGGGTATTGGCAATCTACCTAGACCGGGATGAAGACCAGGTCTGTGTTCCCTAGCTTCACTCTCACACCTCCCTGTGTGCATCTATGTCTGGAACATGACATGTGCTTGACAATGAATGAATGACCGTGAGAGCTAGAAGTGCTAGCTTCAGATTCTCCATTTCTTAAATGACTCAGTTGTATAAAAAATATCGCAGTTACAATAGAAGTTTTGCTATGGGATATACAATATATAAGTAAACTTACAGACATTGAATTAAGAGATTTAGGTACTTTCAAAAGTGATGGAAAACATTTTTAGAAAATACATTTTCTTTGCTTTAACTGTTTATTTTAGAAAAGAAGCTATCACAGAATAGTGTATTTTAATCAGTCTCTTAGTACAGTTCCTATCATGAAAGCACTAGTGGAAATGTTTATAAGTATTTTAGCATGGCTGAAGTGGTTTTATTTATAGTATGGCAAAAGAATCAGTAGTAAATGATATCCATCTTCAGAATAGCACTTAAGATGCCATAAAACTATTTGAGTATTACAACCAGCTTCTCAGTTTGCTATCAGCTACTATCTAGTCCCTCCAAAGCCCACTGCCTTAGCTATATCTAGTCTTGGACCTTTTCTAAATGGCATGAATGTAGGCAGGTGGAATGATTTGAAAGAGAATGGCCTCCATAGAGGTTGCCATGGCTCTGTTAGAAGCCGTGCTTTACTGGAATAAGCATGGCCTTGTCAATGTCACTGTAAAGGCGAGCTCTGAGATCTATGCTTACACTATGCCCATGGACACAGTTCCCTTCCTCTTGGCCTGTTGGTCAAGATGGAGAACACTTGATTCCTTCTCCAATACCATGTCTTCCTGCATGCCCCCATGTCCCACCACGATATGGTGATAATGGATCAAACTCTGAAAATGTATGTCAGTCCATTTAAAAAATTTCCTTTATAACAGATTGCTGTTGTCATGGCGTCTTCACAGCAACAGAAACCCTAACTCAGGCAGCGGGTACTGCTGGGGAAGAACTCTCCTGCTTAAAAAGCCGTCTGGACTTGCAGTGAAACAAAGTCTGCATAGAACTGAAAGTCACCCACCGTGTCCTTCAGCCACATGGCATGTTCAGGTAGATGCAAGTCCTAGCTAGCTGCTGTCAGGATCCATGGACACTTACTACTGCATAAGTCTCTATTTAGATCTTTTGAGTAACTTCATGACTTAGCAGTCACCTTCCCTAGACTTGTACAAGAGAAAAGAAAAAAGGAAGCCTATTAGAAACAGGTCCGCACTCAGCAAGACTCCATGGTCATACTCTAAAACTAACATGGAACATCTCTCACTGTGTTCCAGGCAATGCAAAATTCATCCTTAGGTATCACAGCAACTGTGAAGATTTTACAGCCAGTCCACTGCTTCAAAGTGAAAACAGGACTGAGAACTATGAGTCACTTAATGCCACAAGGCTGGATGAAGGCTTGCACATCAAGCTGGGATAGGCTGGCTCCAAACATGTCTTAAACTGCTTGCTTAGACTCTGTAGTGTGGTCATTTGCACAATCAATGGGAATTTTTTGAAATAAAGTTTTTTCCATTTGTACTGTTGGATTTGCTCACTTATTTGACTTTTGCCACTGAGAACTTTTAAGAAAGAAAACAAATGGAAACTTTTTAAAATCTAGTCTTGGACTAATGTGTCTACTAAATTACAGCTCAATCAAACCATATATAATTTAAATTATTTCTTTTCATTTATATTTGTCCCACTCCATAGATTGAAAACTCTGACTCCCTGTTTATAATCACAGAAATTGATTGTATCATGCACCTTGTACTAAAAGCGTTTTCAATCTTATTTTATTTATTATTAGAAAAATCAAAATCACATTTCTAGGCCAATTAAAACGTGACTTCAGAAAATAAGCAATCCTTTGGTTGTTACATTCCCTAGTATTTTTCATCATAAATCAGTTAAAATGATATTAAGATCTACAGCAAAGTTATTCCCTGCATGTGTATCAGGAATGACACCCAAAGCTGACTTCTCAAAAGGGAGATGTTATCAATCAGCCTTTAAAGAAGAGATCCTATCTACAATTTCATATTCAAATTAAATTAAGAGATTTGCAATAAGTAAGTGATATGTATGTTAGATATCCAAAATAACACTGGAAAGGTTTTTAATTGGCCTACCCAATGACAGGAACTGTGCTGAACTGTTCTTGATGTAGTAGCTCTGGATTTTCACTAAAGCAAATGTGTAGAGATCCACTTGTGATACTCATGAGTCCTGCAAGTGGGAGGAAGACAGTGGCATTGTTAGTGACCATGCTGCTTAAAAGTTGGGGAAGCATCCTCGGGATTTCATTCTTCGTTCACAGTCATGTATGATCACATCCAAGGAATAGAAGTAAAATTAATTTTCTTTACCATCTTCCACACTCTTCTCAACAAAAACCGTGACTTCACTTAAACATATTGTCAAATGTCATGTAACCTCACATCTCCTTCTCTAGTGTGTTGCAAAAGGAGGAGTCAGTGTGGTTTGATTAGACCCGTTTTTTCTTGACGGGTGAAAAGAATTGATTTCCCCCTATTCCTGGTGTTGTATCTTCTTGGCTTCACACTGAACTGAAAGAAGATCTGAGTGGGAAAAAAAAATCCTCCCAGGTTACGACAACACATGTCACACAGAAGCAAACTCCCCCTCCCAGGTTACAACACACGTCACACGAGAGAAATGAATGGTCCACAAAGCTATCTATACCTAACGCTTTTGTTTGGAGGAAATTTGAAACACTGTAGTCACTTGACTTTTATTAAATGTTGTTTTCCCTTTGTTTGTGGATAATATTCAATTTAACAATAAGCTCCTTTGTCTGTCAATTGAGGTGGTAGGAGTTTGTAAATGGGCACACTACCTTCAAACATGAGAAACCTGGAAACATTTATTCTTTTTATGATATATTTTGTCTTTGATAAGTACAAAAGTCACTTTTTCTCTTGAGTCCCAAAGTAACCTTTACTCTTGAATATGACCAAAACATTATACATTTTACCATCATTTTTTACTATTAACTAAGTTATTGTATTTTCATATTTTCTTATATTTGTCTAGTGATTTGTATATTTTCCTGATAGCGGGTGTCTAATTACAAGGTTTTCAGTGATTTTATTAGAAATGTAAGTATTAATTAGCTATTTTTCTGTATATCGTTAAGCAAATCGCATTAAGTTAAAATGGTAGCAACTTATTGTTTATGGAACAAGAGGTCGGTGGCCTCCCTCTGCATATATGGCAATTGTGATTTTAGTGGTATGTCATGTGATCTTGACAGAGCATTCTTATACTCCTTGGCCTGTGTCTGAATATCTATCCTTACAGTGTTTGGCTTCTGAGGCTCTGATGATCCCGTGTGTTAGCAGGTGTGTGGACTCACAGCAGCTTAGCAAGGACCGGAGGAGAATGTGTTTCAATACTGACGATGTTTAAGATCAGATATGACACATTATCATTTTCCATTATGTTTGACAAAATGAAAAGAGACATAGAGTTTACTCTTTTGATGGAACACGCTACAGAGTGGAAGGCAGTGCAATAAGCAAAGGTGTTTTGCTAGACTGTCTACTGAAGGCAGAATGTTTTATATTTTGTCCCATTCATTCTCTGGGCAGGTGAAACTATGAGGTGCTTGAGGGAAACCTTCTCATTATTGGAAAAACATTGCTTTAATCTCTTCTGCAAAACTTTCTTAGCTTTTATCCTTCTCTCATTCCAAGTGTCTTTATTTCATACTGAGAAGTAGCATTCTCTTGACATAGTGCTATGTCTAGTTAAAAGGCATTATCACAAATTTAAAATACTTACTTTATTTCTCCAGTCTTGAATTCACTAAGATAGATATCAAAACATAAGTATTGAAACAATTTAATATTTGTTATTATAAAGTGATGAATATTGAACGTACAAGTCCATATTTAAATTTTGACCCTCAACTTCATCTTTCAAATAATTAATACATTTAAGTTCCTCAAAATCAGAATTCATGTCATTCCTTTATTTATTTATTTATTTATTAAATATGAGTGTGTGCATGCCTGCATGTGTGTGTGTGTGTTTGTGTGTGCCTATGTGTGTGTGTGTTAAGGTAGGGTGGAAAGACCAAAAGAGAATGCAAGATGTCCCAGCTATCACTCCTCACCTATGTTTTGAGTGCGGGCCTCTCTCTGAACATAGGCTTCTGTTTTCTTGGCTAGGATGGTCACCCTGCCCATCTTGCCCTCGAGCTGGGTTTAGTGGTGTGCGTGGGATGTCTACTTGGCTCTAGAAGCTTGGTACTTGGCCTTGTGATTTACTGTACAGTAAGCACTCTAAATCACAGCATGACTATCTAGACTCCTCTCTTTTCTTTTAGTTTGTTTGGTTGTTTGGTTGGTTTATTCTTTTGGGAAAGGTCTCATTGTTAGACTAGCTTGTAATTCAATCTGTAGCAAGGAAAGGCTTCAAACTGGTATTTTCCTGTTTCAACTTCTCAAGTATTGGAATCATAGGTGTTAGCTAGCGCAATCAACTTCTCTGCCTTGTAGCCATAGAACAATTACATTTCCTATCTGAGAATTGGGAAAAATGATATTATTTGCCTTTCAAAATCAGAAAGAGAAACATATAAAATATTAAACATATATTCTTTAAGGAATGTCTGAGAAAGTTTATCTTTTTTTAGTATGCACAAGTATGCCAACCAAAGTAGTAGGAAATGCTGCATTAAAGACTTTAAGTATGGAGATATATGAGCCTGTATGTGTTCATGTAATATATAAATATATATAACTAACATATAAAAATATAGAGTATATACTATATAAATATAACTGACTGTTTCTGAAAAATTATAAGTCCTGTTTTAGTAATATATTCCATATTATATTGTATTATATTATTATATAATTAATTTATTATATATCAATATAGATAATATTTATATTATTTATTACCATAAAGTATTTGAGGTTTTCCAATAATCAAGTTGACACTCAGGGTTGTTTTCCTTCCATATTCTAACAGTGTTTCTCATAACCAAAGGAGAACTGATCATTACATCATGCCAGGAAGGTTGGAAAGCTTAGGAGCACAATTGGAATTAGCCTGTACTTTGCAGCTAACCCTGTCTCAGGCTTCCCTTATCATCCTAAGACAAATGAACACAATATTCAGATTTTCTTCCTATGTCCAAATCTGTTTTTCCCCACCATAAAATGTTTTCTAAACAGTAAGACAAGTTACAGAAACGGGCTTAACTCTAACAATAAACTGTTGCACTCTCACGCTCCTGAGGACAGGGATCTGACAGAACACAGTTGGAAAGATGACTGTGTTGGTGACAGAGAGTGACGACATTAGACAGAAGTCAGCACTAGAGGATGTTCATGTGCTTGGCTCATTATTCCCAGAAAAGCCTCACGTGTGTCCTTGTGCCCACTTTACCACATGAGGAGAGAGAGCAAGATACCTCAGCCATGAGGACATCCCACTGTGGGGTACTGCAGCAGAAGTTAGGAAATACAGATGCTCATAGTCAGTAAGGGTCACAGTGTCGTGCTTCAGTCTGCAGTAAAGATGTACTTACTTGAGTGTCAAAAAAGCCAAATTCTATATCTTCGATTTTGCTGTATCTTTCATTCTTACTAATTCAAGAATGTCCTTGGTGCTAACAAGCTCTAATGTGACATAGACTTCTCTTCTGTGATTGTATCTCATTTAAGTATGAATATGATCCCTTTCAAATGAAAGGAACAACAGAAAAAGAAAACGACATTGGATAAAACATTGAGTGAAAACTGAAGGATTCAAGGAATAAGCCTCATGCTAAAAACCTGCTTTTCAAAACATGCTGTCTTGGCCATTCTGCTAGGCTTCAAATTGCTATTTCGTTACTTTACATTTTCTCTCAGTGCCATTCAATCTCTGTTCTATTTAACATTTGCACAAAATCTATTTTACTACCTCCTTTGCATTGCTGTTCACGGTATTCCTGCTGTAACTAAAATCAAGAGGAAAAGGTGTAACAAAATGCCTGTATCTCTGCTAGTGAACCTCGGTGTAAAGATTGGCTGAGACATTCCCTGGGACTCGCTAAAATTGGCAAGACTGGAAATGTTTTGCTACTACCTACCATAGAGAAAGCAGTTGGGAAAAGCTAGGCTGCACTGAATTTTAGGCAGACAAATCAGTCTAATTCCATCTAAACCTATTTACCCTGTCCAGGAGATCGGCTAATGAGCAATGCCAGTAACTCCTGGTTCTTGACACAGCTTTCCAAAAGTGAGTTAATGAACCAATTTAAAGGGACATGCTTGACATTTGCAAATTGGCTTAACTCATTTGTTGGAACAGCTTTGAACTGCATTGAGCTGATGGGGTTGCCATTAAATCATTCTGTCGTGTGAGATTTTTTTAAACTTCAGCAAACTTAAGAAGATATCTTAATAATTGAATAAGTTCATGTTATCATCTAGTCTTTCAAAATCCCCCGCTTATTTATGAGAGTACGGTTGAGAATTTTAAATGCTATTCCTTCAGTCTTCACAACAATATCACACTTCTTTGTTACAGTGCCTGTGCCCGATAACACGCAGCACATGCACCACGTGTGTTGTCAGTAATTACAGGTGGTTCAGTGCTTTCAGCAGATTCCGGGGAGGTTGATGGCTTTAATGTCTGTCTCATAGGTTTCTAGGCAACAAAGTGTATTTCTGTTTTTAAACAATCTCCTCAGAGAGGGTAAAAATAGCAAATAGGATTATTTTTTAAATCTAATATAGCTTTCCTAAATTATAAAAGAAATCTGTTGGTTTGAAAATAGGCTGAGTTTACGAATGATTTCAGCCATCTATTTACATAGCATATTTTCATATTCTATTTTATGTCCCCAGACTAAACAATGGCTATATTGCCACAAACAAGAAAGAGAAGGGTTCAGTTTCCTCATTGAATTTTTATGAAGATGAAAAATTGAACCCTCAGAAAACAAAAGTGATTAAATAAAATTCTGGAAAATTTCACATAGAGGAAATAAATCATTAACAATGAGAAAGGTCAGAAGAGAAATAAAAGTTCATTGCATCTAAATTTGCTATTAAATAATTTTAATAGCAAAACAGTGAATCAAAGGAACATGGAGAAAGGACTTTTGCAAGTCATGGTATTAGATCTTATATTAATTACTGTTCTTGTTGCTATGAGAAAATACCTGACAAATGAACTAAAAGCTAGTTTTACCTTACAGACTGAAGGTGCTGTTGATTTTGATAAAAATACAGTGCCAGGAGCTTGAGGAAGTGGCTCACATTCTGTCCCAAATTGAAAGACAGGGGGAAATTTGGTGTTTAGCTCACTTTTCCTTTTTGTAAAAGACAGTAAGTCAACTCACCTGGTCTAGATAATTCTTTACAGGCATGCCAAGAGATTTCTCCACTAGGCAAGTCTTGATGCTGTCAAGGCAATAATCAGTATTGATTAATGGGGCCAAAACAATGCCCCAGAAAACAGAGAAAACAAGTCCATTTGGTGAAGGAATCAAGCAGGAAAAGGCTGTTGAGGGCAATGAAGACAATATAAATATATATCTGGTAGCCTAGAGTAAGGCAAAAATATTATATCCTAGGATTTATGCTCATTGAACATCCCTGATGTCTTTGTGTGCCTGTGACTTTCCTTTTTACTATCTTTGAAGTCTAAGGAATATACTACCAAATACAGCATAAATCACTGAAGATTGCAGGTCCTTCCCAGATGAAGGCATCTTCAACACAAGCTCTGCAGAGTGTTCATGGCTACCAACCAGTATTCAGTCAATGAGAAATCCATATCTAAAAGTATTAGTCATTTTTAAAGTGTCAGAAAGGAACTGATATCAGTCTAAATAATATCTGAATAAATTAAGTCTAGAAATAAGTAATGAAAATTAATTACTTGATTTATATAAAATAGTATAGATATGAAATATGTGTAATGAAAGAAATTAAGAGAAGAGAAAAAAGAAGATTTGAAGACAGAATCAATTGAACCTTTTAGTTCCTTGTTAAAACTGAAAAGTTTTCAGATAAATAATAGATCACTAAATTAAAAACCAAGGAATACAATTTATTAAGCTGAAGATTGATCAAAGAGGAAACACACACAAATGAAGACATCAAATTATTTTAGGAGCTTATAACTAGAATCAGATTTGTGAACACAAATCCAAATAAGAAACAAGAAGATTATAAAGAAATCTCATGACTCTCTCTCTCTCTCTCGATATAAATATATATACATATATATATATATGTATATATATATATATAATATGCTGATATATAAAATGAATTTAGCCTTATACATACTTATATTTTACACCACACTATATTATTTATTTTATTATACCATTAACATATATGGTACACACACACTCATACACCATTTAGTGTTGAGTGTATATATGAGAATACAGAGCTGACCAATTGTCTTGGTTACCCAGTTAGGGGCTCATCCTTGGGTAATGTTCTTTCTTCTAGTCTCAGCATTTCCTAGTTGCCTATAGCTCTCCCTTTATGGGTGCTGCACTGTGAGGCTTCTGCCTTCCATGCTATCGCATCTATTGATGTTGATCAGATCGTTGCAGGCAGTCATATAATACAGCGTGGCCATTTTTAGGAGGCACAACCTCCCAGAAGATTTTCTTGTCCTCTGGTTCTTACACTTACTCTGTTCCTCTTCTACAAGGTTTGTCGAGCCTTTTATTCAGGAGTTGTGTTTTAGATGTAGTCATGAGTTTTTTTCTGTATTTGGCTAGCGTGTGGCGTTCTGTATTGATCTGTCGCAGGCAGCAGTGTTTTTGCTGAGTAGTGAAAGCTACACTTCCCTGCTGGTTTAAAGATACCTGTTTAGAATGTGGCTAGGAATTACATTGTTTATGAAAGTGACGGTAGATGAGTCTCCTCTAAGGCTCATCACCTCACTCGGCTTGAGAAGTTGGGTAGATTTCCAGTGCTAGGCCTGAATTCTTGTAAACTTAAGTTTCACTAAATGGACTGAGCCAGTTGTATTAGTATATTTATTTTAATCAACATAAATTGAATTTTTTACACATTGGCAAAACCAATGTTAAAGGCATTATGATATATTTTTTGAAATCTAACAACAATGAAAGTTTCAAATAAATAAGTGGCATTTACTAAAAATATATAATATATTTAAATAAAAACATGTCAAAAAAATTCTAGTACAGCTATGAAAAATGCATTCTCCATATTATTTAAAAGTATCTGTTTTTTTGTATTTTGTGTACATGAATGTTTTGCCTGCTTGTATGGATGTGTACCACTTATGTGATGCAAACGCAGAGGCCAGAAAAGGGAATCAGATCTACTAGACTAGAGTTACCGGTTTTTGTGATCTGGGTGCTGGGAACTGGGCCCAGGCTCTCTGCCAGAGCAACAAGTGCTCTTACCAGGGCCCTCCTCAATGATACCTTGTGAATGAAGTTCAGGACTTAGATGAAGAAAATGAAATCTCACAACTAAATTGGATGCTATCACATATCACCTGTGAAAACTCAACTGTGAGTAAGTAGTACCCAATTACTATACTAACTATATATTATTTTTAAGGTCACACAGTCAGATTTCCATGTAATCATTCTCACCTGAGGCCGGAGAATAAAAATTTCCTCTAATTGGTGTGTGACCTGACCAGCATGGTATAATTTCACTTTTCCAACCCACTCTACCTATCCATTTTTGTCATCCCAAACTCTTGCAAGTTGTATACCTATTTCCCTTGAATTTTTTGAAAAAATTTAATATTAAACCATGGGTTTATTAGGATATAAAGTTCTCCTTTGTGTCCAATTTTATTTACACATATAAATTGGATTATTTAATGTGTTGTTAGCATTTCTAAGTGTTTCTTATGAGAGGATTATGGCTTCATTTAGCCATGATTGTTTTAAGAACTTCTTGCTTTGATTAAAGATTAGAAGGTTATTCTTGTGTGGAGATTGTAAAAGACCAAATTAAGTTTCTAAGCTTATGAGGCCCTGTTTTTTTGAAATACTTCAACTATATATAGTGTATATTTGTTCCACAGAATGACTTACTGGGTTTGTTTCCATGGAAAAATATAAAGATTGGTCCTAGGTAAAAGACAAAATAGATTCTTACAGAATTGTTTTTTTTTTTGTTGCCAAAATATAGTATTTACAATTGGGAAATGTTAATCATTTACTATAAAAAATAAATATATATTGTTTTTTTTTGTTGCCAAAATATAGTATTTACAATTGGGAAATGTTAATCATTTACTATAAAAAATAAATATATAAACTCATAAACATTCCCTAACAATGAGGAAGAAAGATTATCCTGGATGATAAGAAACCGACAAAGAATGAACATCTACTGAACAAGGGAAGCAGTGTAAGCATGAATTGACTGCTGTTAGAACACAGAAAGAAGTAAATAATGCTGTATGATACATTGTTGATTGTTGTTCAAAGAGGATGTGGTCTGATTGAAAACAGGAGTGATTTTTTCAACATCTCCAAAACTACTAAGGAAAAAGCAAACAGTACATGTAAGGCAGAAATGTAATAGTGTGTATAGGTTTGGCATTGCGAGCTAGACCAAGGGTAAGGTGAGAGAATGGACACCACACAGGGACAAGCGAAGGGCAGGACCTTGGTGAAATTTAGGAATAAAAGTAGAAGAAGAAAAAAAGAAAGGAAGGAAAGAAGGAAGAAGGAAGGAAGGGAGAAGAAGGAGGAAGAGGAGAAGGAGGAAGAGGACGAGGAGGAGGAGGAGGAGGAGGAGGAGGGGAGGAGGAGGAGGAGGAGGAGGAGGAGGAGGAGGAGGAGGAGGAGGAGGAGGAGAAGGAGAAGAAGAAGAAGAAGAAGAAGAAGAAGAAGAAGAAGAAGAAGAAGAAGAAGAAGAAGAAGAAGAAGAAGAAGAAGAAGAAGAAGAAGAAGAAGAAAACTACAGTGATATGAGGGGAGGGAGAAGTAGACAGGGAGGAGGACAAAGAAATTCACATTATTTCCAAGAAAAAATTTAAATAATTTATCATCTTTTACTCAGGTTCATTTACGTATCATATGAGGAATAAGTGAAAAATCATATTCTCACAAAAGATGTACTGTGATATACTAGATGTGTGTGCACATACAGACACACACACACACACATACACACATATTAAGCTGTTCCATGGAGGTAAATAGTTGAAATGAGGCAATTATGGAAGAAGTGTAGGCACATGGAGGCTCTTACATGAACTCACTTGAAAGTAACTGGAACTTTTACTAGAATAGAAGCTCTAGAGGGAAAGATAAATGCATACTTATTCATCACGACAGTGCTTTACATTTGCTACTCTGAAAACACTGGCAAATAAACACTGGAGGATGACTAAACATCACACTCAAGTCAAACAAAAGATATTTTGAAATTAAAATATAAAATGTGTGTCACTATTTTCAAATTGTTATGGAGCTATTCATATATGTATATGCATTTATATTCTCCCATGCCCAGACCCTCTCTCCTCCCCATCCTTTTGCTTGTCTTCTCTTGCCCCTTAGCAGTTTCACCTTTAATTTCTTGCCATACATAAATACATTACAAGTCTGTATAAAGGCTAGAAACACAAATGAGACAGAATGTGCTCTTTGTGTTTCTAAGACTAGCTTACCTGTCTTAAAAATATGACCTCCATTTTTACCTGTTTTTCTTGAAGTTGACATAATTTTCTTCTTCATAACAATGTTAAAAAAAGTACCATTGTGCGTGTAAAACTGACACCAATTTAATAAAACATCTATTTTCCTGGTCTAATTGAGATATATACTTGATAAATCAATTTTTAAAAACGGAATTATGTCCTCTTGTGTTTCCACTGAATTTCCATCTTGCACTTTGATAATACATGTTTTTATTAAGTATCTTGCCTTATTTCCTAGATTAGGAACATGCTAAGATTTTGGTGATGCTTTTTTCTTTGACAAGAGCTAAAATAAGTGACAATAAAACAATGACTACCTTCTGTTTAGTTTGAAATCATCACTTTTAGTACATCTGTAATGAGACTAAAATTATCAGGTGAGTCAGAGTTTAAATAGAGGTGTTAAGTTTCCAATTACAATCTGCTAATGTTGTTAAAACATTCATGTTTGATGTCAATTTTTTCTTTCTCTAGTAAATATAATGGACTTTCTTATAATAATATTCTACCTACATTTTATTTTTTGAAGGGTCTTCTTGAAGATATAAATATCATACCTTATAATTATCAACACCAGTAAAGCAAAGTGTTGTATGTAGAGTTGGCTTAAAAGCACAATGAAAAGTTATGATGAACATGTCTTTATTCATTTATAGCATATATTTGCATGTAAATAGCCCTATGTTTATTTTTATTATATTATGTTAACAAGCACTATAGGGTCAGTAAAATAACTCTGTGTACAATTTAGTATAGGTTGGCAGTTCTGTTATACTTTACAATGTGTAAACACAGCTGCTTGTTCACATCAACTTGGTAAGCAGAAGTTCTAAATCCCTGTAGACATGTATCAAATTTCGGAAATACTGATGCCATGCAATTAAATCCAACATCAACATGAATCTTATATTTTGTGATAAGGTACCACACTATTTCTCAACTGATTACTGTTTATCCATGAGTTTACTACCTTTCAAAGTACTGGAAAATTATTGCATAATTTGGACACATAATGATTTACAATATTCAAAACTGTAGTCAAGGAAGTAACTGCAGATGTAGTAGAAATAATAATAACATTAGATTTAGAAGTAGAGTCTGAAATACTATTTTTATATTCATATATCCCTTGGAAATATTGTGGGGTTGGTTTTATACCTCTGTGGGGTCCTGTGAAATTGTCCATGTGCTTATGAATTTAAACTTATGAATTGTCATCTTGTGGATGTGCAGCAGCGTTATGGCTAAATGTGTGCAGGTGAAGTCTCATCACTAGAAACTTCTGGTGTTATCTAAACTTTCAACAAAGAAATAATCTTGTGCTCTGGTGGAGGATTTTACATCTATGCCGTTTGCTGCTTATTTTCAGAGTACTGGATACTAAAGATTGTAGCTATTGTGGCAGGCTCCATAACTCTGTCTAGGCTGAAGCAGCAAGCTGTGAATTCCAAAACTGAAAGTGAAATGTCATTTTCTCATCACCCCATCAAAGACCATGGAGCAAGCATGCAGTACCAACCCAGTGAAAGGAAACATTGAGGAAGGCTCCTCCTCCAAGTATCTCAGCAAGGGAAGGCTACTTTTGCTTTGAGGGTCCCTTAAACATAAGATGCAGTTCAAGGTTTCACAAGGTGAAATCCAGTGCTTGACAGAATCCTGGTGCCTCCCACATCCAAGTAACGCACAAAGACTGAGCCTTTTGGCAGGAGGCTTAGTGGCTCCCCCATCTCTGCTCCATCATCAGGAAGTGTAAAAGGCAATAAGACTCCTCCTCCTTGGGAGTGAGATACAAAGCTATCCTGAGGATTTATTTTGGACCTTATTATTCTAGGCACCTTGTAGAAACTGGAAGTTCCCTGTGCAGGCCAGGGCTCAAAGACAGCCTAGACTGCCTTACCCTTACATCAGGCAGAGGTCAGTTTGTACCTGCAACCCAAAATGTTACCACTTCTAGACAGCATGTGAGCAGGAAAGCCTTGCACACTGTGGTTGGTTATGCTACCTAGTTTTATGTCAACTTGATACAAGCTAGAGTTATTTGAGGAAAGGGACCCTCAAGTGAGGAAATGCCTCCATAAACTAAGGCTGTAGACAGGCCTTTAGGGCATTTTCTTCATTAGTAATTGATAATAGAGGCCCCATTCCATTGGGATTGGTCCCTGCCCTGGGCTGGTGGGCCTTGGTTCTGTAAGAAAAAAAAAATGAGCAAGCCAGGAGAATCAAGTAAGTAAGCAGGAACCTTTCATGGCCTCTAAATTAGCTCCTGTCTTCAGTTTCCTGCTTGAGTTACAACTGAATTTCTTTCTATATTATGAAAACTTAGTCAAAATTAACACTTTCCTTTGAAATTGTTTATGGTAATGTATTCACAGCAATAACGGCCTTAACTAAGACAGTGAGAAGGTGCATTCATTTAAAGAACAGTATAGACAATTACCCCCCAAATTAAGTATAGATCTAAGCTGTAATGCATCAGTCTAGAACAGATAACTATATCCCCTTGTCCATTATAACACTTGATAAGATAATCAAGGAATAGAGGCAATTCATGATCCCATTGATTGATAAATAAATAATGAAAACATCGTCTGTATATAGGCCATGTTATACTGCTCACCCATCAAAATATTTGAGACAAAGAGAATGTAGTTGGATGTTATTATGTTAAGTGAGCAAAGATGGACCTAATACAAAAGAAAGTACCACATGATCTCATGCATATCCAATATAAATTAGCCTACCTTTTAGAACTTAGATGGAAATGATGATAGTCAGAGCCTGGAGTAAGCGTGGTAGTATTGATAAGGAAATGTTCAAAGAGCAATGTGACTGATAGATTGGAATCAGAAGATCCACAGTCCTACAACACCATGGGGTGGATCCACGGTGCTGCAACACCATGGGGTAGATTCACGGAACTACAATACATATGGGGTGGATTCACGTGCTATAACACCAATGGGGTGGATTCACGTTCTACAACACCAATGGGTTGGATTCACGGAGCTACAACACCGTGGAGTGGATTCATGGAGCTACAGTATCATGGGGTGGATCCGTGGTGCTACAACATCACGGGGTGGCATACTAACGAAAGCTTCTGAAAGCTAGAGAATGCATTTTACACATCTTAATAATAAAATTTGACATATTTGTGACTATACATATGGATAAACTGATTGAGACGACACATGCTTTGTGTATGCCTTAAACCATTACCTGGCACCCAATAGATATAAACAAATCTTAAGCTTTATGTATTTGTATAAGTAGGATATAGTGGCACGTATTTATCATAAAATGCTACAGAGGCTCAGGCTGGAAGTTTTGGGGTTTAAGGCAAGCTTGAGCTACATAGATGTTCTCCAAATAAATATGTACATAGACAAATTCTTTACTTTTACATTTATATTTTTTTAGTTTTGAAAATAATGCCTTGATATTCCTAAATGATACAAGTGATAGTTACATATATCCACTTTTAATAACATATGGTATCAACGCTATCAGATACCCTGGAAATGTATGTCAATAATTATGAACAGCAACATGTAAAGCCTGGTCATCACACATTTTTCCAAGGACACCCAAGTGGCGCTTCGAGTCCATCTCAGCTCAACTGTTCAAGGAAGTGTAATATAAACCCTTTTAAGAGAAAATGCCTCACAACATGTTTTTTGATATGTCAGATGATTTAAACTAAATTGAAGTAAAAATGTGAATTTTCTCCTAGACTATTCAAAAAACACATCTCATTACAAACTTGCAAAGCCCTCTACATAAGATTTTCTGTTTTGACAATTCTGTAGAGCCTGCAATCCTGTTGCCCGTGGTGTTCTCTAGATTTGAAATATGTCAAAGACATCTCTTTGGATGAAAATTTTGAACTTTAGAGAAAATTGTGTGTGTTGTCTGAAAAAAGAATCTTTGTGGAAATATGATAACCATCTTTAAATATTTAAAAGGCTGTCATGTGGAGAGATGGTGAGGTAATGAGTTCTTTTCGTGGAAACATTTAAAGAACATTTGTAGAAATTTGGGATGTTTCAGCAGAACACTGAGATCTGAGCTGGAACTTGTTGATATTTATGTTGCATTATGTTTTATGCTTCTGATTAAAGAATGCGTTTTATTTCACAATGATAAAATACTTTTGTTGTGTGTATGTTTGTAGAGAGCAAGCATGAAATATAAGTCTGGTACTGAAAGATATATAAAACACTTTAGAAGTTTGTTATTGATGCTCATATCTGTATTAGTAACAATAATCAAAATGTAGAAGCCACACAAATTGCCACAAATAAGTTGCTAAACCATGGTGTGTGCATACAGTGAGATGTTGTGGTACCTTTGAAAGAATTTTGGAAGTATGTTATTGTATGGCTGAGTGTCTTGGATATTCCACTAAGTGAAATAACCTTGTCACAAAAATAAACACAACTGTTTGTGCTTTGTTAGAAAAGGAAAGAGCCCCCGGGTGACCATCTCCTTACCAAGCTCTCTCACAGAAATTCTGTCCCTGGTCTTCTCAAAGACAAATTACAGAGAAGGTGAGAAACCAGTAACTTGAGAGCCGCTATCTCTTCAAATTGTAGTTTCATTAATTCTATTCCTCAGCGGGTGGAAGATGGGTGGATGCAGAGAATCAACACAAGGCAGCATAAATACATTTACACAAGGCACAGTTTTGAAGATTGATGTCAGTTTTAATCATATGTGTGTATCAGTTATGTTATATGTTCATGTGTGTGTGAGAGTGCCCACAAAGGCCAAAGCACTGATTCTCCTGGAACTAGAGTTGCAGGTGATTCTGATCTGCCCTGCAGGGTTGTTAGTAACATTACTAGGGGGTTCTGCAGGAGCAGTAAACGATATAAATCCCTGAGCCATCTCTCCAGCTTCAGGAGCCAATGCTAAGCCACTTTTATTTTGCATTAACCTGCATGCACTTTGAAAATAAATGCACAGTACCAACTAGTGAAAATATAGCTACATCACATGACCTTACCTCATCATTACTCTCCTTGAAAACTATTTTAATATAACAAACCCACACTGTAAAGTGAAGTGTGATAATAATTACAGTAACGAATGAAAAAAGGAAGACCATTTTCCAGTGATCGCCATGTTCTCAGGAGACTATTTGCTTGGGTTGTTTAGTGTGTATTCTCAGCGTTGTGGAGCTTATGAAAAGGCTTCTATGGTAAAACGAACAGGCAAAATCTAATTCCTTTATGTTTTCCTCTGTGCCATCTAAGCATAGGCAAAAATGAACCACATAATGATGCAAAATTAGCTGGTGAAATAAATGAAGATATATTATTATAGAAACTGTTCCCCATTTTACTGAGCAACATTTTAGTACCACTAAAGCATAGAAGAAGATAGCCAATTAGAACAGCTCACTGATATTTACCAACATTTCTGCAACATTTCTTCAAGAAATTGTCTAGAATGCGAAATGGTATTAGAGGTTTGAAAATGGTGTCGTTTTATCTCGATGTTCAGCAGTTGATATTGAATGATCGCTGTGGTTTAATCTCTGTTCAATGAGTCATTTAGATCAGGCTTGCATCTCTGCATCTGATTCCACCTTGAGCTTTCCAATCAGTTAACATCTCTAACTACTCTGTGTCAATTTCAAGACACATAATTTGTTTGACTGGCAGTTGTCAAGCTGTATAATCACCGAGGGTGATAGCTACAGCTTTAATGTAGCTCTGATTTTGTTTGATTAGTGCAATGCTGTTTCTAAGTTTCATTATCTCTGAAATACTAGAAGTATACTGAGCCTCTGTGCTCATCACGTCTCACACTTAGCATGAAAACAAAATTCACTTTAAAAGCCTTATTAAAACAAATTTCATTAAAGCGTCTTTGCTTAAAATAAGGTGTCATTCCGAAGAAAATACTATATAATAAGACTTCTTGACTTGATATTTGAAAGAGCTAATATATCTAGGTCAGGGACTCACTAGCTAGTCAATATGTCTTAATCTATCATTTTCAGAATATACTATCATTCTCCCTGGGACCTGGAATTTCTCAGACAGGCATCGTAACACTGGATTGCATATTATACAAAGCATCAATCACGTATTGAATGTTCTGCTCATAGATGTCTGGATAGATGGGGCATGTGCAGATGGATAGAAGAATTGATGAATTACAGTTTTCTATAGACAGATACATGCACACACAGAAGGAATATACTCAGTTTATTTGTCTTCTCAGTGCCTGCTGACTACTACTCTTTGCCTGGCAAACTTGATCATTTTATGACTTTGAATTCCTACACAATGGAGGTAATAATGGCGCTGGGTCAGTGAGCCACAACCTCTGAGTTTCAACCCATTTGGGGATTGCATATCAAATATGTATATTATGATTAATAACAGTAGCAAAATTACAGTTATGAAGTAGCAATGAAAATAATTTTATGCTTGGGGGGTCATCACAACATGAGCTGTATTAAAGAGTCACAGTATTAGGAAGGTTGAGAACCACTGAACTAAGTGATCTTAAAATATAACAACACATATGAACACACCTAACACTGACTAAATATATAGTAAAGATTCCATATGCCACTTTCTACCCTCTTCTGTAATTGTATTTTGTATTTTGTTGCTACACCTATAGCCCATTAATGTTATCTGAATTTATTTGAACTAGATAAATATTGACAAATTTCTGCTCATTCAAAAGAACTAGTAGCCTATTTCTTTAAGAAACTAGTTTCCAATTCTTTTTAAAATAATCAGCACATACAAAAGCCCGTGACTTGTGGACTGGCGAACACTGTGGATTGCTGGAGCAACACAACCAGAAACAGAGTGATGAAGCCAGGTTTCCGTTGTGCTGGGGCGGGTTAGGTAGCAGGCAAGGCTTTGAGGACAGAGGCGGTAGAGGCGACTGGTGGAAGTTAAGGTGGACCCAGAAGCAGAGGCTTTGGGGCAGAAGAAGTAGAGGAAGAGGCAGACAAGATGAATACTTCCACTGTGGGGGCAACGAGAGTCCAGCTGGTGGCCGGGAAGGCAAAAGAGGAAACCAGTCAAGGAAGAACATGGAAGAATGTAATGGTGGACCTGCAGCAGCATGAAGGCATTTTGTCTGTCTTGGAAAGGAAAATACCCTTGTCACAAAGAATCTGGTCCCTAGGGAATCTGTGTATGAGGAGCAAAGAATATTTCAGAAAGAGATGACAAAATTCAGTACCAAGCCTGTAACCCCTAAGATTCCGAGCTGGCAGCAGCAATCCTGGGTGATGTGGATCAGGTCCACAGCAAGAGGGATGTTGGGGGCCCAAGATGCTCCACCCTGGGGCAGTCTGACTTCCACATCTGTAATATCATCTGCGTGGAGGATCTAATCTATGCTGTTGAGTTCTCTCGCCACTCTGACCATGACCTCATCAATCTGGCCAAGCACAGAACCAGCATTATTCATCCACACTAATACCGTATGCTTATCGTGGTAGTGGACATGGTCTTTGCCAATAGGACCCAGCCAGATCAAACCCAAACCGTGGCTTGAATGCTCACACCTTCCTGCAGAATGGAGGACACTTTGTAATTTCCTTTAAAACCGGTAATATTGACTCCACAGTATTGGTGGAAGCTGTGTTTCCATCTGAAGCTAAGAAGATGCAACAGGAGAACCTGAAGCCCCAGAAGCTGTTGACACTACAGCCCCACCAAGGAGACTGCACAGTGGTTGTGTGTTCAGGCCAACTCCCAAGGTGAAAAACAAACTCAGACCTGTCTGGATTTGAAGAAATTAGTGGTGCAACTGTTGCAGTGTTTTCTGTTGTTTGTTTTGTTTTGTTTCAATTAAAAGATTCATCTGTCAAAAAAATAATAAAATGAAGTAATCATATGCAGAATATATTGGTGCACTCTCAAGTCAGTAAAGAGAAAAAGATATTTGAAACAGTTCGGTTTCATTGAATGTATTCACTCTTGTTGTGATTGTAAATGTGCTAAAACCGTCAAACTCTATATTGAGAAACTGTGTCTGTATATGCTCTCTATTCTGGTCAATGAGCTCCTTGATTAAGTGTGCATCTTCTACTTCCTCTTCAAAAAACAACACTCACTCTATCCGACCACTTCTATAAGTTGTGATGGTTTGGATAACAAGTGCCCTGTTATCCACTTGAAACCCAGTTGGCACTGTTCGGAGAGGTATGGGTCATCCAACCTTGATGCACAAGCACATCAGTTTGAGGGTAAAAGCTTTGTGTCACTTCCAGGTCACCCTCTCCGCTTTGCATTTGTAGCTAGGGATGTGAGCTCCGAGGCCTTGCTCAACTGTTGTGGCTCCTGCTGGCTACCATGTTTCTCTAGTGTGGTACATGCTTACTCTCAGGAGCTTGAAGCAAAAATTAACTCACTCTTCATTAAGTTGTCTCAGTCATAGTATCTTATCACTGCACAGAAAAATGAATAACTCATCTGTCTTTTCAGTAATAGGTTAAATTTTATTTACTAACTAGATGAGTCACCCATGATACCTAAGAAATTTTTTTTGTAAAATATTATAGAACAAAAATATGTAATATTCATGTTTTATTAAAGTAACAGGGTTACAACAATTAAGAGTTTACTAAGTTTTTAGCACATAGTAATGCACTAGGTCTTTCTTTTAGTGCAACGACCAGCTATCCAAATCATGACACAGAGATTTACTATTAGTTTTGAATGTTCAGTCTAGCTTAGTTTTTCTTATTATTTATCTTTTTGCTAGCTCTTTTAACATAAATTAACCTATTTCTCTTTATCTATGTTTTACCTTTAGGGCTTTTTACCTTTTCTTACTTTCTTACTGTCTCTATATCTGGTTGGCTGACAGCTGCCAGACTTCTTGTTCTGGCATGTCTCTAATTCTCTCCTCTCTTTTCTCTTGTTCCTCTTTTTTTTCCCTCATCCTAGATTTCTCCTCCTGTTTATTCTCTCTGCTCGTTAACCCTGCCTATTCTTCTCCTGTCTTGCTATTGGCCATTCAGCTCTTTATTAGACCAATCAAGTGCCTTTAGCAGGCAAGATGAAACAAATGTAACAAATCAGCATGAACAAATATAACACATTTTTACATAGTTAAACAAATGTAGCCTAAACAAAAATAACACATCTTTACACAGTTAAAGTAATATGTCACAGCATAAACAAATGTAACACATATTTGCCTTGTTAAAATAATTTCAACAGCATAGTAATTTACTATGCTACATGGCATGGTGGCACACACTTGTCATTACAACACTCGGGAGTTAAAGACTTCGAGAAAATAAGACTATAAATTGTAGCCAGGCTAGATTATATATATTGTGATATTTTGTCTCACTAAACAAAATCCATGAGCTAGAGAGATGACTCATTGCATGAAGAAACTCACTGCCAACTCTGAAGACCTGAATTGGCTACCAGGAACACAGAGAGGAAAGAACAAACTGATTCCCTAAAGTTGTCTTGGGACCCCCAACTGTGTGTCATAACACACATACACACAAAAGAATAAATAAGAAAATAAATTTAAAATGTGATTTTAAAAGTAGTTGATATAAATTTTGGCAAAATATTTCTCAAAGCAGATATGATAGAATTCCATATAGATTTGAATCTATAGAAGATGCCATTTCTTCAACAAATGTGCCAATTTCTGAGTCTTCCAATTCAAAATATTCACCAGGTTTTTCTTCAGCATCAAATTTCTTATCATGTGCATATTCTGTGCTATCCCTGAGTTCTTTCCTCAGCTTCAGGACAATTTCGTTATCATTCTGTTAAACTCCATGGTAGCATTTCTCATTTTTCTCAATAGAACCTTTCTCCCTGTTTCTATGAGTTTTCTCTATTCTGAATGGATGAATTTACTTTAATCATGTGATCAGTTGCTTCTCGTGATACTTCACGGTCTCTTTCCACTAGATTCTGGTAGAGTAACATGTTCTTGGGTCCCTTCTTTTTTTCTTATTCACACGAGGACTAATTAAGCCAGCAGAGCACAGTGGATCTCTGGAAATACTGAGCTCTCTTAGGCAGTGTTAATAGCTGGCACTTGTTACTCCCATGAGGTCCATGGCCACTCACACTTGACCCCAAAATCCCTAGGGTGGCACTCTCTTTGTGCATGTTTCCTAAATGCTGAACAAATGGCAGCCACTTGGGAAAACTCTTTTTAGTATTTCTTAGCATTTCCAACAAATGGGTGAAAACATAACTGAATGGATGTATTCTCTTACATTTGGCTTCCACAAATTGCACGAGAGTTTTGAATGGCACAGCTGTCTTCCCACAGTCTTCTTGGCTCAGTATGTAATGTCTGCTTACATGTGTGATTACAGACTTGTGAAATTTCACTCCTGACAGGTGCTCTTCTATTAGTCATTTTGGCTTTTACCATTTCTTTGTTTATAACAGTATAATAGAATTCTGCTACATTTAAATTAATAAGTGAACACTGGGTTTCCTTTCAATGCTGTTGAATACTTTGCTTTTCAAATTATAGTTAGCATTCCTCCATCATATACAGTACAGAGATGTAAATTTATACATGTGTGAGCGTGTCTGAATTTGCATTAGACACATGAAAGTATAAGGGGACTGAGAAGGGGAAGGAGGAGGCTTGCTTAAAGGGTGAAGCTGGACCAATCCAGGGCAATGGAAAGTAGGTGTCCCAAAAGCAGACAAATACCTGCCTAGAGGAGAAGCACCAGCAAGCCAGTCAGTGGGAAGTGGGGTGTCAGCGTGTAGGGGAAATAAGAACAGAGGATAATGACATGTATGTATTAGAACATCACAAGAAACAGAAAATATTTTTAAAAAGAAATTAGAAAAAATGTAACTCTCATTACTGGATATTTATCAAATATCTGACAAAATATTAATGTGTTTGGTTTTAGAAAATTGCAAGAGAGGTGGGCACTGCTTTCTTTATATTTTTAAATGAAAAATAAAAACTTTTCCTGGTTTAAGAAATGTGAAATGGCAGTGATTGGACACAAATGCTGCTCTTGTGATGAGGACGCAGGTGTGGTAAAACTTCTGTTTTTGTAAGACCTATTTGGTTTTTGTTTTCGAGACAGGGTTTCTCTTTGTAGGTTTGAAGACTATCCTGGAACTCGATCTATAGACCAGGTTGGCCTTGCATTCACAGAGATCCACCTGCCTTTGCCTCCTGAGTACTGGGATTAAGGTGTGCCCTTTCACTACCCAGCTTGTTTTCTTAAGAATTTAATGCACTTGTGTCTCTAAAATGCAAATTGGCCACACACTTTCAAGATGCTCACTGTCCTTGGTTAAGCGGACAAACACAGGACACCCCCGCAGCCACCTGGTTAGCAGAAGTGTTCCTTGAGTGAGCGTGACAAAGATCTCTGAGATAGCAGAATGCAGGGAGAGCTTTAAACTTAAGGAATTTAAAAATTCATGCTGTATTGTTCTTTTGAAGAGATGTTGGGTGAGAAGGAAGTAGAGTGCTTGCTGAGTTCACATCTGTCTCCTGGAAAAGATAAAGACACACTATTCAAAGGGATCACATGGTACAGTCTCAATCCAGCCATTCAGAGATGTAACACCAACAATTTCCAACAAATAAAAATACTTCATATTATCAATTTTCATATTTAATTATTTTCTGTCTTAATCACTGAAGAGACATTGGCCTTATGAAAGTTTTCTAGTTTTGATTAGATTCATTAAAGTTACATAGTCAATATATTGATAATTTGATCATCTGTATATGTGCAGGCTTTCTCTTTTGCTCCACCAACCAGCTCCCAGGTCATTACACAGAGACCTATTATCTGTCTTGAATGCTTGGCCTAGCTTAGGTTTGTTTCTGTTCAGCTCTTTTAACTTCAATTAACCCATTTATCTTGATCTACCTTTTGCCTTGGGGTTTTGTATTTTCTTTCTTCTATATATCTTACTTTCACTGCTTCTAGGTCTGCTGACTGGCAGAAGCCTAGGTTCTGACCCTGGGCATTCCCTCTCCAACCCAGATTCCTACCCCTATTTTCCCTCTCTCGAGGCTGGCCCACCTCAGCTCTCCTTTCTCTGCCTAACTATTGGCCACTCAGCGCTTTTTTTTTTAGACCAATCACTTGCCTTAGGCAGGCAAGGTAAAACAAATGCATCATTCTTTACATAACTAAACAAATGCAGCATAAACAAAAGCAACACATCTTCACACAGTTAAAGTAATATTCCACAGCATAAACAAATGTACTGCATCTTTACATAGTAAAACTAATATTCTACAACATATATATGTGTGTGATTATTGCCATAGATGTTGCCAATATTTTTTGGTATTCTAGGTAAAATGTTTGCTTGGTATTAGAATATATATCATTAAATGCCTGTTTTAAAATGAAAATACCTATTTTATTACAATAGAACATTATTTACATGAAGAAATATTTATATTAGTCCACCAGTTCAATTAACATTTCTGACTCTCAGTTTCTTAATTTATTTAATGAAGGATTTAAAGGAGAATTTTTCAAAGGATTGTTTTCCTTAATATTTTATCAATTATAGTAATAAAAGATTGGCCCAAATGATATTATTAATATAATGAAATGATAACATCTGTTGACAAAAATATCATTCATAGCAAATACAGTGTTTAAAGTAAATTTTAATATTGTGATTTGTTTTTACAGCATTTATGTATTTTCTAACTACCTCAGGTCCAGTGAGCTAGAAGTGAATTTCTGATTTTTCTCAAAATTTTCTATGTAAACATGAAATCAGAAGCTGGAGAAAATACTAATAAAGTTTATTAAAAATGAAATTCATAGTTGCACATACTATATAACCTGCTACTGCACCAGAGGCAGAAACGCTTTTTTTCCTTTTCACTCAACAAGAAAGGAAGTATTTAACTGTTTCTCCTGAAAGTTTGTTTAGAATGTAATCAATGAGCAGGTGCTTTGGTGGTGGTGTTGACTGAGGATAGTGAATTCACACTGAGGCTAACAACGCCTTTTATTGATAATTTTCTACCATCTGTTCTGAGGATTTATTCAGACCAAGAAAGCAGCAGGTGAGGAATTGCAAATAGAGGGTGTGCAAAGCCCCCGACACGCTGTGATTTTGCAAATAGAGGGTGTGCAAAGCCCCAGACACGCTGTGATTTTGCAAACCAGATCAAGGCCACTGTTGCTTCTGAGCATTTGCAGGGGTTGGGCTCAGAGCTGATGGGCTAACTTCCTTTGCCACTTTATTTCTTTCCAAGGACAGGAAGGTGTGTCTGAAATGTTAACTTTAAAAACGTAAAGGTGTGGTGACATAACTTTTGTCTGTGACTGTAACTTTCTGTCATTCTAAAGTAAATTCTCTATAAAACCGTGGCTATCTCAACTAGCAAAAGTGAAAGGGCAGGCTAGAAGATCAAATGGAACAATGAGGAAGCTTTCTAAATAAAAATAGAATTCCTGCAGGCTGAGGAGATGGATCAGTGAGAGAAGGCACTTGTGGCCAAGCCTGACAACTTAAGTGGCTGAAGGAGAGACCCGACTTCTGTAAACTGT
Organism: Myodes glareolus; assembly: GCF_982192425.1. Lineage (NCBI taxonomy): Eukaryota > Metazoa > Chordata > Mammalia > Rodentia > Cricetidae > Myodes > Myodes glareolus. The sequence goes on from NC_142029.1 coordinate 114,659,514, forward strand.
CCGCTGACTTCCACATCTGCGCCATGGAACACACCCACACACAGAGAGACACATACAGAGACATACACATGCATACACACACACAAGCACACACTCACAGACACGCACATGAACACACAGACAAACACAGAGAGACACAAGCACATATATGCACACACAAACACACACATATATACATGTGTGAGCACACAAACATACACACACACAAACACACATACACTCAAAGGCACACACACATATGCAAGTGAAGTAAGGAGGCCACAGGTAATTTGTTGCAAGGAGAGACCACTTGTTCCCTGGTTGTCCGACAGCTTAGACATGAAAATAATCACACAAAAGTCATATTATTTAAATCACTGCTTGTCCCACTTTCTCTAGCTTCTTATTGGCTAACTCTTACATATTAATATTTAACCTATTTTTATTAATCTGTGCATCACCACAAGGTCATGGCCTACCAGCAAAATTTCAGCACATCTATCTCCAGCAGAGGCTCCATTGATTCTCTCTGACTTCACCTCCTTTCTCCCAGCATTCAGCTTAGTTTTCCCTGCATGGTTCTGTTCCCCTATAGCTCTGCTATAGGCCCAAAGCAGTTCCTTTATTTATGAATGGTAATCACGTCATACAGAGGGAAATCCCACATCACACAAGCATAAACACAAAGAAAATAAATGTTATATAAAACAGTGTTCTCATTTTAGCAGATCCTTTCTGCCCTTGGAAGGGAAAGAGTCAGTAAGATGAGGAAATATATATGATCATAAAAAAATGAAATCTGGGGGGCACATGCTGTGAGATTAAAGACATAGAGCAAGATACTCCTGGAGTCTCAGAACCATAATCCTAGCACTCTAGTGGCTGTAGGGTGCAGGGGGCTTGCACAAAGATGGGGACAGACCACCAAGGTCTAATAAACCAGAAGCAAACTTTATTCCAGAAACAAGAAAAAAATGAAAATAAAAATAAGTTTTAGACATATTAACAATCCACCGTTTATAATCTGTACTGATATTTACACTGCAGAAATGACAGTATACTCATGCCAGAAATGAATCTGGTTAAAAGCATTAGCATTTTTGTTTCATCCAGAAAGTTGTGCAGATGTTCTCTGCCCAATGAAAGGCATCTTTGAGGTCTGTAGTTAGGAAACAACCAAAGGCATTCGGAATCTTGAGCTTGCGGCTCTGATGATGGTAGTAGTCCTCTGCCAGGGCTCGAATTCTGCCAATTAATGTTAGACTGGGAAATTTTGGAGTCCTAAACATAACAGCAGCATAATGAGAGAAATCTGAAACATGCTTTATTTTTTAAACATCCCAAATCATTCTATCAACATTTAAGCCTTTTTATCCACAGACCGTTATAACTCGCGTTTACCCGTCTCATACACTTCTACATACACTCTCTTATACTTGCATCTTGAAACATTTTTATTTACATGCCTTAAATCACTTTCTTCTGCACATATTAAAACACTTTCTTAGACCCTCGAACGCTTTTAGATCCTCACATAAAGCTTTGCATTGTAAAACAACTTTTATTTACTCTAGCAGTAGGTACAGGTCGCTGACCATTGAGAGCAGTCACTGTAAAGCTCCTTTAACCAAAGGGATGGTAAGAAGTTATACTGGTCTGTTTTGTGAGTCTCTCTCTCTCCCTCCCTCCCTCCCTCTTTCCTTCCTCTCTCCTTCTGTCTCTCTCTCTTTCTCTCTCTCTCTCCTTTCTCTCTCTCTCTCTCTCTCTCTCTCTCTCTCTCTCTGTCTCTCTCTCTTTCTCTCTCTTTTTTACTCTTTGAGTCTGGTAACTTTGTATTGGCTTTAAGAGAGTGAGACCTATGACCTGAATCTTATAGAGAACTGAGAAGGCAGCTGAAGCTTTGGTTGCTGCTTTTTAAGCTGGCCAAAACTATTAGTCACCAAACAGCAGCAGAGTTCTGAGAGAAATAAATTTTGACTGAGTTATTGATTTAAAAAAAATCGCAGTGACTTACTTGCTGACTACATAGACAGCTATCCTGGGGTCCTCCAGGGTCATTGAGGGCAGGCGGTAGGGCAACATCCATCAGGCTGACAGGGTCCCAGAACATCCCATAGGCTTCTGCGCAGTAATGACTCACAGTAGGGAGGAGCAGCCTACTTTTTTGCCTTAGGCAACTCGAGTCTGTCAATTTCCCAGTGTCCTGTTTTCTCCACCATCTGAAGAGAGTCTTTGCAGTAGTTGAGGTGAAAGGCTGGTTTTCCCAGTGGCTAGGGATGCCACCTTTGAGCCAGTTTTGAGTAGATCTTCTATGCCCATCGATCTTCTTTGGAGGAAAGAGAGGAGTTACTTGAGCTGGCATGTCTCTCTATTATAAAAAAAAAAACAAAAAAAAAAAAAAACAAACTTTTTAGTAAAGCATTTAAACACCATTTTCCGAAGATCTCTGAGCATTTGAGGACTGTCTGTCCATTAGCTGTATCTGAGCAGACAACCCTTGCCACCAGCTATTTGCCCTAAATACACAGGGGACTAGGTAAGGCTTATCTCTGTAATTAATCATATCAGTACTTAGCATGACTATGACCAACAGCTTGTCATTTATAAGTTGACTCTTAGCTTGTATATTTTTTAGCAGTCTATAATATGTTAGCGGCTTTTATAAGACTAGGACTTTATATTATGTTCCTGTCAGATTTAGTTAAGAATAACGATTTTGAATTGAAGCCCTTTTAGTATCAAAATAAAATCTTTTAATCGTAGATGATGAGTTCAGTAAAGAAATTAAGATAACCATTCCTTGGTTTTCTTCAGTTGTACCAAACTGAGACTGTGTCCTGAGAAGGCAAAGAAAAGTGATTATAACAGACTTAATAGCCAGAACATTCAGAGGTAAATTTAAAGTTTGGGCCGTCAGTAAGGGCTGCAGCCAGGACACTTTGAACATGGTTAACTTATACATTTAGTGGCCATATTTAAGCATTTAAACCAGTCAAAACTTTCTTACTTTTTCCAGCTGAATTTTTAGGCAGGGGTGGGGGGTGAGGTGGGGTGGGGCTGCAGGCTTTTTGTACTTTCCGATGGGTCCACTCCTGCGGCTGCTCCGCTCGCTTGGTGTTTCCAGGTGTGCCGCTTTGGAGCAGGAGTCATTTTTGTGAGACCAAAACCAATTATCATCCAGGAGAAGCAGCGGACAGTGGCCATCCTTGGTACCTGGCCTTGTAGTCATCTCTGCTCACTTCTGTCCTCCTGGCTCCTCCTTGGCATTTGTTCTAAGACTGCCGTACCTGTGAGGAGGGGCAGTCCTGTCCCTGGTTGTAAGCAGAGCTAGCACAGACAGGAGCCTGCTGAAGCCTGGACTCCTGATGCAGAGAGAGGCTGGGAAGGCTGGTAAAATCTACTGTTAGTTCTTGAAATCCTAGAAGTGAGAGAATAGGATCCGAAAGGGCCTGAGGCTCAGAGGAACCTCCAACTTTAAGGACCGATAATTCTTTAAGTCTTACTGTAGGGCTTTGTCAGAGACAGTTTAGAAATTTTTTAATCCTTTTGGCAGGCAGGTCCAGGTGAGCTGACCACTGAAGCCCCGGTCTTCGTCATGCCACTTGAAGGCAAAAAGTGGCTGACTCTTGGCTTTGAGGGTTAGGCTGAAGAAGGTGTCCTTAAGATCTAGAACTGAATACACTTGAAGCTCCAAAAAAAGGGGAGTTTAGGAGATTAGGGGTTGGAAACTATAGCATGAATGTCTCTAACCTGTTTGTTAGTCTCCCTAAGATTTTGCATGGGTTGATAGTCACTGGTTCCTGGCTTTTGGCAGAAGTGAGGTATTCCGTGCTTCTGGAACCAATTAATATGTTTAGTAATGCCCACCTTTGCCTCTGGGGTCATGGGGTATTGCCTCACTCTGAGTGGTTGGGCATTGGCTTTTCAGGTGACTACAACTGGGGGCTCCTGAATCGCTAGTCCTGTGGATCAGCTTCTGTCCACACTCCTGGGATCGAGCACTGGAGTTCACCCATTAGATGAGATACCTCTGAATTGAGAGTCTGTTAGAAGAACCTGTATTCCTTTAGATCTAGGCATAAAGTATAAACTTCAGGCCATGGGGAGATCATCACACCCTTCGCAGGGTGTGAAATGAATTTGGGCTTTTATCTTAGTCAATAAGTCTTTTCCCAAGAGGGAATATGGCGTTCAGGGGTAATTATGAAGGAATGCATAACTTTCTTTTTTCCCAATCACACGGTCTGTTTTGTGGTTCATGGTTTTAGGGCCTTCCTTGTAGCCCCTTGAACCCACATTAGTTGGTCTGATAGAGGCCCCAGTGGAATTTTTAACACTGGATGGTGAGCACCAGTGTCCACTAGGAAATAAACAGGTTGCCCCTCAACTTTTAGGATTTACCAAGGCTCAAGAAGCGGCTTCAAACCCTGTCTCCTTTAATCATCTGGACCTGCCAATTCCAGAACATTTTGTCCCTTCTTCCTTTGTGGGCATTGCCCGTTGGCTGTTTGGGACAGTCTGTGTTCCCTCTGCCCATCCCCAACTCTCATCTGCCAGTAAGACTTTTGCCAGTCCCCGAGCTTGCTAATCCTCAGATGTTTTTCTGTTGTAAATCTTAGTGGCTATAGGAATCAATTCAGTCAGATTTTTACCTTTAAATCCTTTGAGTTGCTGAAGCTTTCTCTTAATATCTGGGACTGCTTGGTTAATGAAAGCCAGGTTGACTGCCATTTGGTTCTCAGGAGCTTTAGACAGTTTGGTGGGCTGTCTACCAGCTGCTCACCCTGGAACCTGCTTATGGCATTCTCGCGGAATTCCGTCTCTTTCTTCAGTGGTGAACATTATCTGAAACAATTGCTGGCAATCTCCCCCAGGTTGAGGAATGTGTAAACAGGACAGTATCTAGGAGCTCCATTTGCACTTGGAGTTTCTCGGTAAAGGAAGGAGCTTATCGTTTTTAGTTATACAGATCACTAATTGAAAGGGGGGAACTAAACCAGGCAGGGGTTGCCGTCCTCTTCAGAAGGTCCCACAGTGCAGAGGGAGAGAGCAGGAGACAGCACCACCCACCACCTGCCACCTGTGGCTTCCCTGAACAAGAATGGAATGGGCTCAACTCTGAAGGAGAAAGCTGGGGAGGAGAAGGGAAGGGAGAGGCACTCTGCAAGGGAGCAGAAGGTTTGGTTGAGATGGAGGTAGAATCAGCACTCAGAGGAGGTCTGGGAAACAGAGGGTTATATGGGGGAGGAAATAGGTCTCTGTAGGATCGGCTGGTGGGGGCAAGATTGCAGGAGTACTAGATCCCTTGGTTCTTCCTTTTGACCTCTTCAGTAGAACAGGAACAATGTTAGTCTCATTCTCTGGGAAAGGAAGGAGAGATTTTAACCATGAATAAGGAATTAGCATCAGGCCACTTAAGTACTTGGTCTGGGTGACCTTGGTGCCTGAAAACAGTCTTCTAAACTTTAAGGATAAGCTTAAGGTCAAAGGAGCCTGCAGAAGGCCAGCCGACCTGAAAGGCTGGCTATTCTAGAGAGAAGAAGGTCTTAAGTAGCTCCAACTTCACACAGGCTATAGAGGCTGCAGCAGCCTCCTTGAAATCCTGGAAAAGAGAAAGGGCAAGGTCCAGGGGAGATGTAGGTTTGGAAGAAGCTTTTTCCACAGTGGAAATTACTTCACACACAACCACAACAAGAAGACTGACAACAGACAACATGACATGAAACGAAATTGACAAGACATCGCTGTGTGCTGGTATGAACCCGTACCAAAGGATTGCATAACCACATGACCCAATGGCCAGTGGAGGAATGGAGCCTCCCCTCATTTCTTCCAGCTCTGAGATACAGACTGTCTTATTTTACAATCTCCATTAACAGAGTTTTTTTTTTGTTAGTTAGTGTTTGTACTAAATATTGTCTTCCTTGGTACTTCCAGGTGGTGTTTACTGAAACCCTGTACACTCACCTTGGATGCTGACAGTTTCACATAGCAGGGATAACGCATAACCCAGAGATCATATATCTATTTTCTGAAAGTTGACTCAGCTCATATCTGTAGACTAGCTTTCAGTTTGCAGAGAGATGCTTTGGCCTTGTAAATAGAGCTATGGGATGTAAAGTGGAGTGACTCACTATTAATAGTTAATCTACTGAGAAAGCTGCTGACAGTCTATTCTCATTTTCCTAGGGTAATAACTTTATATTTCTTTATTTCTACATTCCTATTTATGGAATCTAAATTTTTATATTTTTATTTTTTGGACCCTTCAGTGGCTATTGCCAGGGATTCAAGGACAGCCTAATGTACTGACTCAAACCCTCCCTGACATAAAGTAGAACATTTGTGTGTTAAGAATCAAAGATGATGTAATGTCAAAATTGAGATTGAACAAGGACTTCAAATGGCGAATTACTTAAGGAATACAACATAGATACTAATTCAGAACAAATAAAAACAAACAGCACTCAGGATAATTATTTGAGATAGGAGGAATTAATCTTAGAGTGATAGTTTAACATACAGATTTTGACTCCAAGGGTGGAACTTGTGAGCCCTTCCTCCAGCCGTGCTGGGATGTCTCATGTCCTGATCTCTGCAGGTCTAGTGAGAGCCGTCATAAGGCTGTGCACTTGTGTGTGCAAAGGCCTTAGATGCTGTCTTCAATAAGAATTATCCCTGCCCTACTTCTCTCCATCTTGTTGGTACACTAACCAAAAATCAGCAGGAATGCAGAGTAGAAAGAAAATGAAGCACAATATTAGATCTATGAGAATCGAGACCTAAAGAGTATAACTGACATATTTTCTTAACTTGCAACTTTTTGATAAATCTCTACTTTTATAAAATGGTGGCCTTTTGATTGGATCAAGCTCAGAGGCAGTGAGGAAGCTATTTGCTAGTGACAACAGCCAAGCACACTGCCATCTTCACTGATTAGATCATTCCCCATTGCCTAAGGCTATATCATCAGCTGAGTTAGGCTTAAAACTTGTACAAAAATTCAAGGAAAGCACAGAGAAGCAGACCACCCCAGAGGCCTGTGACAAAATAAGTCTTATCCTGTGAGTAAGCCCAAAGCAGATGCCTGGGGAAGAAGATTGTATCAGCTATTAACCTCCAGTCCATGTGCTATGTCTTGAGCAAGTCCAAGGAGAGAACTGAAGCGTCCCTGCAAACTGATGTCCTTAGAGAAGAGTGGCAGACCTATGCAGCATGTTGCTTAGTGGAGATTTCGGAATGATGGCTGATTCAGAATGAAGCTGTGCTGACTCACATATGCCCACTAGGAAGTCAGTTTGCAGAATAAATTCAATAGTGTGAGGGTGAAAGACAACAGCAATGGACATGGCAATGCTTTGAGTTATAGGGAAATTGATTAAGAAAATTTTCCCAGGAAAATGCTAACCACATAAATAACACACACACACACACACACACACACACACACACACACACACACATACAAGAAAAGAGACATAAAAACAAGAAAACCACACAAACAAGTAACAATGGTGAATTTTTAGAATAGGAGCCGAGAAACATGGGGGAAAACGATCATGACAAGCTCATTAAAGGTCCATATTCCACATGAGTGATAAAACTACAAGGCATGCAGAGTGTTTCCCATACACAGAAAGGGGGTGCTGAATAGAGATAGAGTATCCAGGCGCTGAGATTCAATTTAGGAAACAAAATACTTCAGTTTATTACTAGAAGTAATCTCATAGAACAAGGGAACAATGGCTAATGCTGAAAGGTGAGAGGAGTATATGATGCAGAGTATCCAAACGGAGACAGTCAGTGAAGAATTTGAATTCAATAATGGTAATTAAATTACTAAAGCCAAATGCTTTTTGTTAAAGTGAAACATTTGCAAAATGAGATGGCAATAACATCACTAACTCCTAGAACATGTTGACAGTGGCTGAAGAGTACAAGTGAAACGGATGAGCATTCTAATATGTGAAAGTCGTCTCTGTCCATTACCATTAATAATCTTGTATTTGGGAAGTGCGTCCAAAAATAACAGACAGGAAGGAAGGAAGGAAGGAAGGAAGGAAGGAAGGTGGGTGAGTGGACAGAGATAGATAGATAGATAGATAGATAGATAGATAGATAGATAGATAGATAGACAGACAGACAGGTGGATGATATAGATAAAGAGATAGAGAGTCATAGAAAAATATACAGATATAGATAGAAAGAAAGGAAGGATGGAAGAAAAAAGAAGAGAAAGAGAGAGAGAGAGAGAGAGAGAGAGAGAGAGAGAGAGAGAGAAATGTTGGATTCAATCCACTGCTGCTGAGGTTTTCAAAATAAAATATATGTTTAAACATGAGACTATACTGTAGTTTTAAAAAATTAGGAAGATTTATAAATGAAGTAGAGAATAAATAATCTTGAAGATACTATCAGAATTCACATGGATACCTTTTTCCTAGTATTTGCTTTAATGTAGCTTATGCAATATCTGGTTACCTTTGGGAATAAGCTGTATAGCACTCATATGCTTCTATGTTTATATTAAAATACATACAATATATCTGAAGCCTTAAGTGTATATAATTTCTATAGAAGGCAGAAAAAGTTGTCAGAAAATTTCATCTGCTCCTAAATAGCTCCAAAAATATAAAACATAAAGTTGTATAATAAGTCATTGTTAATAGTGATAAGTTATTTTTTTCATTGACATGAAACATACTGCTTCTCTGCATCCAATGTTATTTAAACATATATTTTTGCCATGTGTGTAGGAACCTCAGAGTAAGCTGAAGACACCCAAGACCAAGTTCTTAGCACAACAGAAATTTATTTTCTCCAGAGGGGCAGAGGGCAGGGTTACAGATGAAAACAGGAAACAGAGGACAGAAGAGAAGGAGAAGGGAACCAGGGAGATGGGAGAAAAAAGGCAAAGTAGAGGAGGAAGGGACATTTTTCCTGGAGGGACAAAGGAATGTCTCTGGATAGAGGAGACAGATGTGGCCCGTAGGCAAACAACAGTTTATAAAGGTAAAAGGGAAACCCTGCATTAAGATGAGTTGTTTAATTTTGATTTGGAATGTTAATTAAGGCCAAAGGGAGACTTTTGATTGTTAGACTTCAATATTTTGATAGCTAGACCTTGGGTAGTCAGCCTCAGCTGGAGGAAGTGGCCAAATAAGGGAATGCAAATAAGGGAATGAACCTTGGAGACTGTTAGGAATATTTCTTAAGATGAATCTTTCCGCCAATGCAAATAATTCCAATCAGACCAAATCAGACCGAATAAAAGATGCCCACGTGTAATGCAGTACTCCTGGGTGGCCGGGGAAAGCATGGTGAGAAACAGACAGCAGGGGAGATCACACAAAACCCCAGAGACCACGCGCTCGTCTTTTGGGCAGCAGCCTAAATATCCTGTGGGAATGGTCCATCATTTGGTGGGCTTTTTTTTTTTGACCCTTCCTGGGGAGGGGTCACTGCTTGGTGGGCTTCCCTGGAGATAGAGTCCGGACCAAGGCATCTCCCAGAAGGAGGGGGCTTCCAAAGATGGATGCCTGGTATTAGAGAGACTAGCTTTAGGAATATAATGAGTTTTTAGCAAGGGGGAGGAGAAGGGATAAAAGAGCGAAGCCTGTCTGCAATGTTTGTTATACTTGGATATTTGTTTGCCATGACTGGACCTGATAGAGCCCCTTCAAAGGGTTTTTCAGATTCTTCCTTCCTGATTTCAGTGGGGATTTAATTCTTAAATGCTAAGAAAGTATTTAACAAAGGTATCTTTGTTGAAATAGGTGTGTGTATTAGTTCCTAATCATTAGACTGTAAACCCATATCAGAAAGCACTCTGAACACAGAACGTTGCAATATAATATACTAAACTTAGAAACTAAATACATGACTTGAAGCAGATCACTGTACAATTATTAATTAGTATTACAAATTTGAGATGCATTTATCTTCAAAGCAATTTAATGCAAATTAGAGCAAGTGATTAGTGAACAACATAATTATATCCAGCTTGTGACCTACCAAAGATAGGACATGACACATGTGTTAAAGCCAAAGAAAGACGTAAATAAGTTAACCCACACCATCCTCAAGGTTCAGTGAGATAGCAAAAAATCACCAGCTGGCTCCTCGCTGCCTTCAGTTTTAAATTCTAGGTTTACAAGTGAGTACTCACAGAGCTTGTGTGGTGCTCTTCAGTGCTCCTCAATGCTCTGCGGTGCTCCTGACTCTGGGGCTCAGGCACATGGTGCCTGCTGATGGCATCCGAATTTGCAGAGGTGATATTGAGGGTGTGAAAATAGTAGCCACACATCCAGGCTGCTGTTGCGGACCCCAACACCTCTCCACCTTCCTTCACATGGTCTGAGCATCGGACCCTTTAATAACAGTATAATTTCTAATAATCCAATGTGTATACATGTGTTGACTCAGTTTATTCTCTTAGCTAAGGGTCGGCCCTCAGGATTTCCTTACATGTGAATGCTTTGTCCCCCGACAAACCTCATTTCTCCATCCTTCTAATATGCTGAATATTATGGCATATAAGATAACTTAAAACTAATTGTCAGTTGTTCTGAGCATTAAAAAAGACAGAGACTCAACTCAGCACGGGAAATTTGTTTTATAGGCTGCTTCGAGTGCTCTAACTGCCTTCATGCACAATCCTATCACTCTCTGTCTCCATCTCAGTATTCCAAGCCCTCCAGACGAGAAGGCCCCCAGTGCATGTTCCCACACCTACGTCTCTCTCTGTAACCTCCTCCATCAATCAGCATGGCCTCTGTACATGATGGAAGAAAATGAATCTGCTCAAAATTTTATATATGTGTGTGTGTGTAATTTTAATATATATACATATATATTATTGAAAAATATAAAACCCTTCTTTAAATAAATTAATTAAAAAGAATTTCAAGTTCTATGGAAAAAATCTTTCTGCTGAGGATAATTAATATTTTCTGGTTACTTTTCTGAGCCCAACTACAGTGGATTAAATGAAAATTTAAACTTAGGATTTGAGTTTGGAAAAGAGTTTGACAATATGCTTTATTAAAGGTTTCAGTTCATGGAAGGAGGTTTTCCTAAACCTTTTAAGTATATATTGTGTGTGTGTGTGTGTGTGTGTGTGTGTGTGTGTGTGTGTGTGTGTGTGTGCACGCATATACCAGAGGGCATGCACTCATCATGGTTGTTCTCCGAGCTCAGAGGATAACTTAGGAGAGGCAATTCTCCCATTTCGTCATTGCTCTTGGTTTAACTGGCACTTATTCCACTCCTTATTCCCGTGCTGTGTCTGTCAACAACTGTTACAGGATTGTTTACCTAGCAGCCCTGGCCACGCAGGCTACAGTCTGGTGAGAATTCTGCTCCCGCAGGCACTGACCCTATCACTGCTGCTATAGGTAGCTTTAACTAATTCTCTATTGTTCTAAACACGAATAAGAATCGAGATTAAAGGGCTTGGCTGAAAACCTGTGAGCTCAGAGAGGCTGAGTAGAGACTAGCTGACCTTTTCTCCTTGCTGGCAACGAGAAGACTCCACTCTGTGAAACCCCAAAAAGCTGTGCCACGTCAAACCCCACCCTACTACCTCCTTTGTCTCTCTATCTCTCCCAGATGCCCTCTGATGCTCTGATTACTTTCTGTCAAATAGTTGCTAACTCAGCCTCCTGACCCAAGGTTAATTTTATTTAATTAATCCAAATGCTAACTCGGGGTTCACAGTGTGATTGAATATACCCCATCACATTGGTCTGGGATTTAACTCAGGTTGCCAGGCTTAGCAGAAATCTCTCTGCCCACTGACTGTCCTGCTGTCCCACCCACTGAGTGCCCTCCTGCTCCACCCTCTCTTTAATAGTTACTATTTTGGTACTGAGACTTTCAGTGAGATTTCCTGCCAACCAGTGTCTTGACTAGAGAACATCACTAAGCTACTTCAGAAAGATGGCTGTCTCCTTTGCAGCAATGATGGTCATATTCCCAAAAGATGCAACCGCAGATGATATAACTTCCGATGTTCAAACCCTGAGAGAACAAGATTCTCAATGTCTGAATTTCTTCATAATTACAGTGTGAAAAATAAAGACACTGAAAGTCAAACACCTGATGCCAAGCTCTCACGAATTTTAACCTCCACAAAAAAAACCAAACAAACAAAAAACAGTGTGAGGATGTTGACAGTTGAAATCTAAGGAAGTGATCGAATAGACACAAAGTCATGATGAAAATGACAGTTCTAAAACGATCAGTTTGTCTTCTCTGATACTGTCCAGGCTAAGGAGGTTACAAGACCTTTAAATGAATGGAAGTCATGTTTGCCTGATGATGCCTACACAGTTGCTGACTTGTGTGCAGGGAAGATGGACAGACAGGCGACAGGGCTAGGGCTCTGTCCCCTGTTCTTCCAGGCAGATTTGTGCCTGTGCACAGGTGCCTGCTGCTTGTATTTCCATCTGCCCTTCAGCAGAGAGATCCTGCTCAGAGTTCAAATTAATAGGGAACCTCATACATATTTTATGTTTCTATTCCAATGGACAAAATGAAATTGAGTTTGTTTGCTTGTTTGTTTTCTGTGAGAGGACCCATACTCTAAAAGAAGTAAACTAAACCACTGTGTGTCATAATACAAGACTCCATAGAGCACTTGTTAATGACCAAGACAGTCGGCTAACTTTTAAAGGCTCCTTAACTAACTGCCTTCATTTTATATGTTGGATTCTTTTATTTATTTGTTGATTTACTTTTCTTTCTCATTTTTGTTTGTTTGTTTTTTTATCTTAGGAGCAGTTCCACTTGTAGATTTTAGTCTTTAAAGCTTTTTATTACTAACTATTATTATTAATATTATCAATATCGTTATAAATATGGTGCTCTCTCTTAATCTTGTGTGTGTGTACATATATAATGTATGTGTTCAGGGGTATCACTGGCACATGTGAAGATCAGAGGACAACTTTGTGGAGTCAATTCTCTCCTACTTCAGCTTGGGTTCCAGGATGACAATCAGGTTTCAAAGATTACACGGCAAGCAACGTCACTCACATGCTGAGCATTTCCTGGCATAGATTTCAACAATTTCCTTTTATAGGATTGTCTTTATATGTTAGTTGAGCTTCATAGGAGGTATGAGCTGCAGTCTGCAGAAAGCCATTTTTGTTCTTGCCTTTGTTTACAAATTTAACCCTGAATATGAATTGCTCAAACCTTGATCATCTGTGCCACTTACAAAAAAGGACTTTCTTAACATATGGAGAGATATCATATTTGTGTGTCTCCATGATGAAAGAAGACATCTCAGGATACCTGAGCTCTTTGGGGAATATATATATATATATATGTATATATATATATATATATATGTACGTATATGTATACAGGCACACACACACACACACACACACACACACACACACATATATATATATATATGTATATATATATATATATATATATATATATATATATATGAATGAATGACAGAGACCAGGACAGGATTTAGAATGAAGTTTCAAACACAGTTTGCCTATCACAGTGTTTCACACATAGCTTATATGTGTGAACACAGTGACATACATTAATATAATTTTATTTTTAACCTAATATGAATGAGTTAATTTGTTTGTATTATACTCAAGAAATTGTCACAAACACAACAGACTATATACGCTTACCAAAATATATGTGTTACTATTCTTCTCTTGTGTAAAATAGTCTAGATAGTGTTGCTTTCTAGTTGTGTCTTTATCAATTGTTACCATGAAAAATCCAAGATTACGTCTTCTAATTAATTTTAAAATTTCTTTTTCCATAATTTGTAGCATTTTGCCTACTCACAAATTTAGCTTCACATAGTTTGGATTTTAAGGATTCTGATCCTTTTGTATTTCAAACTGTTGAGGGTGTTTCCGTTGTGTCTTTGGGGATTACAGTGTGAGCTCTGTCTGTTACGTGGTACAGAAAGCCCTTATACAGACAGACCAAGAACTGAAGTTCGCTTTGGACTCCTGTTGTGATCGTATTCTGCTTGACCAAGAAGAAAAGTTGGCCTAGTGAGAAAGAGCAGGAGAAAAGTGGATTCACCAATATTTTTAGTTCCACCCAAAGATCTGAACTAAAATTCTTGAGTTGCTTGACTTTTCTTTGCCTAGCCAGTGACTACCTAAGTGCACATGTTAATGAATTCCTCGGGAGATCTGATTCAGGTGATCCACCATAACTGTAATAGAGTGGAGCACATATCCCTGTAGACACTGTTACCCTCCTCAGAAGCAAAATAAATCACAGTAGGCAATACAGTGCTTCTGCCAGGCTATGTCTCCTCCACTGAGTTATGTGTTGAAGCAAATATACAGATAAATCAGTCAGTAACCTTGAAAGGATTAGGGGAAATATTCTCTAGGCCTGGTGTTTCTCTGAACAGAAGACTGTTCAGCAACATATGTCACGGTAAAACTAGCAAGAAAAATTGGTGGTCTGTAACATTTTAATTGAATGAAGAGAAAGGATTTGAGAATTAGTAAAGTTTCTGGGTTATTGGTGCCTCAAATTTATTAAAATAAGAAGGGAATTCCAAAGAAAGAATTCTCTTTCTTTGATATGTTGTATTAAAAATGGCTTGAATTTCAGATGTCTGCAAGATTAGAGAGGAGAAAAAACACTTCCTTGTAAATTGACAATTTAAAGACTCCACAGCAAAGTGGTTAACTTTCCTCAGTGTACAAGAGAAAGCTTGTACATTCTGCTTGACCTCAATGGCTAATAACCTTTGAGTTACTTGCAAAAACAATAATAATAACAAAGAGAAAAGCCTTCCCTTTGGTCTCTAGGATAGGGAAAACTGCATATAGCTCAGAATCTCAGTGGGAAAAATGGCATTTAAGTAGCTGAATGTAAGATAGTAAGTTTCTATGCACATTGAGGAGAATTAAGTTGTCAAATACTAGATTAATTTATTTTCTTTATAGAACTGTACATTCTGTCTTGTTGTGCATTCTAAAAATGAGTACAGCCACAGATCAAATAATGCACATACATATAGAGAAATTGTAAAATACATGCGTATGTAAATGAGGCGAGGAAAAGAGTTCCTAACACTGCAGCCGGCGACTAGACACTTGGTGACCTGCTAACTGCAGTCACAAACTCCTAACTTACTGCAAAATGTTTTCAATTTATCACAAAGCACGGATTGTTGAGATACGTTCCCTTCAAAATATAAAATTCACTTTTTTGCACATAAAATTAATTGAGTCAAAATAAGCATCTCCGTACTGATTACTCTCTGTGCTGTATTCAGTGGGGGTAAATATCCAATGTTTATGTTTTAAAAAGAGTAGTAAGTTTTGTTTTTGGACACAGATAGACGCACTTTGTGGATCTATTTCATTTTTTCATTCTCTTTGTTTTAACCTGTCTTCTTCCTTCTTGGTATTCCTGCCAGAGTGAAGGTGAGGCCACCACAGTTGTTGCCTCAAGCCTGATGAAGTGGATCATCAAGTGCTGTTGACTGACAGATGGGTGCTTCTTACCTTAGAGTCAGACAAGCTCCACGAGATAGCTGCCTAATTCCTCAAACAGCTGAGTAGGAAAATCAAGACCTGTTCCCGTTTAATCACCAGGAACAGTGTGCTCCTTCAGCACTAAACTAGAACAAAATATTTCCCTAGTAACTTTTTCCTTCTTTTTGCAGTGAATTTCCTTATTGAAAAGCAGGGAGAAAACTTTCCAGAGAAATTTCAGTGGTTTGGTTTCTTCTTTCTCTTTAATAGCCCCAAATTGACATTCTTGATGTGTTGTTTGCATATTGAAATTAATTTTAAAGCATAAGATATTAAAGAAAAATGTTGGTAAGGGAGGAAATGTTGGGGGTCTCATGGAGTTGGGGGTAAGAGTAGGAGAAGTAGATATGTTTAACATACATTACATATAATGCATGATGTTTTCAAATAATACTAAATATTCAAATGTGTGCCATATATATGTATGTATTTTCCCCGAACCTCACAGTTTTTTTTTTTACTATCACGTCTTGTATAATTCAGTATGCTTGTATTATCTAGCACCGGTTTATCTTTCCAAACTCAGGCAAGAAGCTTCTGCTTGTTGGATCTGAGCACCAGCACTGTTATTCAGTCTCTGAGCAGCTCCACATTTGAATCAATAAAAGGCTGAGAGGTCTTGACAAGCTATATTTTTTCTGATATTGATCTTGATGACCAAGCTGGTGCCCTAGAGTCTAACCATTGATTTTAAAGGGGAGGCCTGTCAAATTGGAGGCCAATTTTATGCTATTAAACAGATTGGGTCTTGTAATTAAAGAAAATGTCAGCCTGTCATATTTTACAAGAGGGCCATGGGGATATTTTCACGCAATTTTCAAACAAATTAGAAAGCATTTAGACCTGCTGGAGCCAAACAGGCCAGAACCAGTGTAGGCTTCACAGAAACCAAATCAATATTCAAGTGGAATGTCATTCACTGGCTTTCTGTTTTCCCAAGACTCGGTGATTTAAGGAATAATTTATGATTCCCAGCTTTAATAACATGCACGGCTGCATCAACTTAAAATGCATCAAAGTCTTCTGAAAGAAAGCAACATTCAAATGAAAACCTAATTTGCTGTCAAGATAAAGGAGAACAGCGAAGGCACCCTTCCTCTGCTGGCGTTGTCTTCTGTTTCCGTTTAGAACCAATCATAAATCCAAATATCTAACTCCATCAGAACTACATATTTCCTTTATTCTTCTACAGTTTCAGAATGACTCAGAGCAACATGCAACTAAAGGGCTGTTGAGTAGATTACATTAAAGTAGACAAAGCAGAGAAACAACTGGACATTTTATTTTCTCATTGTAGATAGAAAACCAGTGTTGTCCACTGGTAAGAATGTCATTGTTAGGGAAAACCAGTGTTGTCCACTGGTAAGAATGTCATTGTTATAATCTCAAAATAAAATAAAAAGGTATAAAAATATAAATAAACTCTCCTTAGTTGGGATGTCTTGAGAACTTCTTACAAATCTCATTGTGCTCAGCTTTAGTCTGATAAAGTAAAATTTTAAGTTCCAAAATCTTGTAAGACCTTGGGTAGACCTGATTTTTCTTTATTTTTTATTTCTTTGGTAATCGAAGTCTGAGCCTAACTGTACTACAATTAATGATAACCAACCGTGATCTTGTAGAAATAGAAAACAAAAATGTACCACAAGTAAAGGAAGTCAAGAACGCAATTATCTTCTGCAGAGTGAATGGAAGTAACAACAGAGAAAACATCCATTCATCATCTCTTTGAGTATTGATTTTGCTCTGAGTATGCCCTTCTGCACTCTGTGTTTCTCCTGAGAGGACGTAGCCACTCTGCATGAGCTCATTGCTCTACGTTTCTTCCATATGCGATCTTCATTTTGAGCCCCGCTTTGCACATTTGGTATTGAGTTGTCCTCAATTTCACAAATATCTTCGGTGACATTGGGTTTGATTTTAAACACACCAATGATTTGTTAATATAGCCACATATTAAACTTTCCCATTCTAACGTGCAGATATGTTTTTGAAGGTATAACAATTAATTGTTAGAAAACTCCATCATTCATCAGCTACCTAGATTTTTTTTCCTTAATGTTAGTGGGGGATAAAATGAAAGTCTTTTAGAGTAAGACACATTCATTTATGCATCTTTGTATTAACTATTATATCACTTTTTGTCAGTCACATTTCCTTATTTCTTTAAATGCATAGAGGTGGGGCATGCTGAATATTTAAATCATAAATACATTGAGATTCTAGATTCTGTGTTATAACTAAAAATGTTGTGTTTTTTCCTGGTTCACATCAATTCCTCCAGAGCTTTGTCAAGTGGACCACCACATAGGTGTTGGTTTACTCTTCAAGTATAGTCTTCCATCACAGTCCTGACTCCACTCGACATGTCTTTTCTAGGTTCCAGTAAAGAGCTGGACAGCCAGCAGTGGTTCTCCAGGCTGTAGACTCCAATTTCTCGAGGGCTCTCTGTATCCTGCCCATGCTGCCGTAGGAACATCTCTAGTTCTCCTGTGTGCTTTTGTAGTCCTGAAACTGGACTAATATGTAACTCTCTGGAACACAGCAGACAGGAGTAGCCATGCTTTGTTAACCCTGGTATGCCTGTCAATCACAATTGGTATGCCAGTTTCTTTGTATCAATACTGCTGCTCCTGTTTCAATGCTGTCTACTTACACCAAGTCCCAGAAAATATCCTAAAAAACAGAGATCAAATTGGCTTTTTGTATTTCAAATTTTTAGGGTGTTGGTTAAGTGACTGTTAGTAATGAAACTCCAAATTATTCTCAAAATTCTTTAAATATTTCCAGTTTAATACATGAGTTACTCCTGCAAAGTCGTAAAACAAATCGCATACATGCATGTATGAAGGATCTAATTTTTCCAACTGTAGGCAGTTATTTTATATATTAATAAACAATTGCTGTATGCAAGACTGTTTGTAAATAATGAGAAATTAGCTATAAATTCACATGTTTTTCTCAAAATCTTTGTTCTGGGTTTCAAGCAAAAAGAACATAATGTCGGATTCAATTATATAAAGAGTCAGTAAATGCAAAGTAATCCATAATAGATTCTCAGTTACTTAGTAAGGCTATACAGGAAATAATTAAAAACACATAAGGTGAAATTTTCATAGAGTATTAGTTGAACTGATTATTTCATGGTTATATAGATACAACTTTCAAATCATGATCAAAATAGCTCAAATCTGAGCAAGTTGATTAATGTTAATTATACTTCAGATGTATGACTGCATACATATGTGTATTTACTAAATGTATCTAGAGAAAGACACTGCTGCTGATTAATAATTAACAGAAGAATCATAAGGCAACATAGTAATTACCTAAACCAATTTGGCAATGTGTGCCATAATAATTATAATTTCTCAATTGTTCAGATATCAACCCCCAAGAAAATGTCATGAATGATAAATCAACTTTCAATGAGAGCTGCAACATCATGAGTAGAATCTGTTATTTCCATGTTTCAGGTTCTAATTAGAAGGGACAAGTCAGCCCTTCTCAAACTGAGGCCCCTTTCCTTCTCCTCTCTTGTCATGAACCCTGGGTAGGGACAGCCAACAGAGGGCAAGTTCAGATCATGGGGGACATTAGGGAGTGCCCCTCTTCAGAACAACACCCAGGTTGCTATGTCTGACCTCAGCTGGGTGATTTTGATATTGAGGAGAGAGAAGACAAAGATTTATGTGTAGGTCCAGCTGTACAGAATACTATTCAAAATCTTTTAAAAGTTGATAAGAATAGATATCCAATAAGATATTCTAAATGCCTAGTCATAGAATTAATTATCATTCATTTCAATTGTTACACTGGAAAATGTTCATAATATATCTGACATTTTATTTATTTATATTTAAGTACATTATATGCATTTATATTCTAAATAACTTTACATTAAAATAAGTTTTAAATATATATATATACTTCTGTAGCAACCATATCACCTAAAATATCTAATATTTTCATAACTTTAAGGGCAGGTATAACAAGATAACCAACAGCTGTCCAATATAATGCAGGTAATTATGTCTGGCTTTGAACTGATATAAATAGAATAGTAAAATATGAGGTATTGCATAAGACACTTTCTCTTTAAACGCTTTTAAGAATTTTGAGATTCATGAATCCAATTGGATATTTCCATAGTCTCTACTTCTGTTTTGTATAAATATATCACAATTTATATGGTTGTTCTTTGTGGAACTATGTCAGTCATTTTTCTGAATATATTAAGATAAAGATAGACCTGTTTTCCTCTTGTGTTCTAATTATATAACAAGTCGATTAGGCTTAAGTAGCAAATACAATTAGCATTGCTCTCATTGAGTCATGATATATCATGTATCTGAACAGTGAGCTTGCTAAACATGGTAATTTTATATCTATATAAAGGAAGCTCCATTCTCTAATTGTATTTAGTTTTCCTATAATGTCATTATCACATCCTTATTCCAGGGATGCACTGTTACCATAAAATGGTTAATAGAGAGAAACAACTTAGCATCATCTAGATACTGAGAAGAAAGTGGACCTCCATCCCAGACAAACGCTGTAAGGCTTTTCAAATAGACCATGGTGTGGTTCGGCTGAGTAAACACAGAATTATAAGATTTCGTGAATAAATAGTTGCTTCTATATGCCTTCATGTATAAAAAAAAATTCCTCAACTACATTAGTTTTTGTTTTATTGCTTTGTTTTTTCTTGAGGTGACTAAAGAACTCCTAACATAAACATTTTCTGGCCATTTTTAGGTCTAAGGCTTCTCTTGGGCACTTGTTTTTTTTAAATGTAAACACTCTCATTTGGGTTTTTCCAAGAAGAATAAATATAACTTAGTGTTGGGTTTAGGGTTTGTTTTCAGGTATTTAGTAAATACAGAGCCTTATAAAATGTTTTATGAGTTTCGCATAATAGTATTTTGATATTAGGAAAATTGGATGTTTTCCTTTGTGCTGTCATTATATTTAGCATAATCTTCTATAGACCAAGAGGTAGATGCCCATTATCCCAGCACTGGGGAAGAAGAGGCAAGAGGAACCTGGGTGCAATGCAAGGCCTCTTCTTTAGAACATCCAGGGATATAGGTGAAACTCAGAGAAAGTTTGCCTTCAGAGTGTCCACGGGACCCTGGACTCAATCTCCACAACCAGATAAGCTAAGCAACTGCTTCTCCACACAGGCCTGAGAACAGGGAGAACACAGAAAAAATGGGGCCTCCATTTGAGAAGGGCTGGCTTCTGTACTAACTAGAACCTGGGTCAGGGACAGAGTAGATTCTGTCTATAATGGCATAGCTTTCATCAGAAGCTCATTTGTTTATAATGCATAGCATTATCTCTGGAGATGATATCTGAGCAATTGAGAAATTATAGTTATTGGAGTACACGTCAAAATGGTTTAGGTAATCATGTTGCCTTATGAGTTTTCTGTTAATTATTAATGAGCAGCAACATCTTTATCAAGATATATACAGTAGTAAATGCATTAGACATAGAATTAATGATCAAATTTCTCAGGTTTAAGCTATTTTGAACATAATTTGGAGGTTGTATCTATACATTCATGAAATAATGAGCTCAATTTATAGTCCACATAAATATAAATAATACTAGTATCTACCACTCTCTGATAGTTCTAAAATCTGCACAGAATGATTGAGAAATATTGTTTTTTATCTTATATACCTGAACATAGTTCCTAGACTTATTAGCAATGCATAAATGTAATTTTCCAAATTCTGTGTAAGTCTTCACAATGCCTAAAGTACATCTACAGATAGCATAACACGTGACTGTTGAATAATATTCTATTTTAACCAGGAGTGAAATGTCAAGTGTCTGCCAATTCATGCTTTGATTGACTACTCTTCACAAGTGAAATATGTTATATGAAATCTAGTAAATAAATCTCAGTGAATTTCAAAGACGTGCCTTATATCATTCCTACAAATAAAAATCAGGATTCAATTGAATGTTATATAATGGTAGCATACATACTTTCTCAAAAATTGCAAGGGAGTGACATTCTAAAAGGAAAAATTCACTGCAAAGCACCAAGATTAAAGACATCACGCCTTATTTTGAAAAATCATGCAAGTGCTTACTTGTGTATTTTGTATTGTGATAAATAACTTAGATATCCTCTTTTGCAAAGGTGAGTCTGTTTATTTATACATTTATACTTTTTATACTCTGTGAGGCTATGAACCACCATATGTCAGAGGACAACCCATAGGATTTGGTTCTCTCCTTTCACCACGTGAAAGCCTGTTGACCATCTCACCGGTCTTGTATCATTTGAGGTTAATTCCCATTAGTGTTAGAGATCACAGCACTGTGTTCTTTGTGAACTTCTCATAGACATAGTAGTGTATCACTTCATTAAGAGCCACAGGAAATAATATCTTGCCTACATGAGATACAGACGTCTATGTCATTCAGAAGTTACTTTCTGTCTTGCTTGGTGGTATAGGGCTTTAATCCCAGAATTCTGGAAGCAGAGATAGGTGAACTCTGTGAATGTGAGGCCAGTATGTTCTAGAAGAGGTTCTAGGACAGCCAGGTTCTATGACAACCAGAGCTACATAATAGAGAGACCCTGTCTCAAAACAAACAAACAAACAAACAAACAAACCAAATTCTGTCATGTAGCTGTACATGAGCTTACTCTGTCTGCCTTAGCAAATTTTGTATAAGGCAGAGATGCCATGTCCTTGCATTGTGTCTGTCCTGCTTTGGATTAAGGCATATACTATGAGATCCTAAGCATATTCAACAAGATTAAATGAACTTTTGATGACTATTACAGACTGGTCCACTCACAAACTCAATGTTGAATAGTGGAGGTGGAATTCAGAGCAATTATTTTATGGGGTTTACAAAGCAACAAAATGAGAGTTAGAACCATGGAGCTATGATGTCTTCTGTTAAAAAGGTGGAAGTGAGACTGTAGTAAAAATGGTCATTCTTCTAGGAGGTTGCACAAAAGATGGTCTTCGTGGAATGGGCTCAGAAGGAATCAGAGGTGCCTGAGGTGAGAGTACTCAGCTTTCAGACATAAAACCCCTGGCTTCTGGGAAATGAGAAAAAGTCTCCAGCATTTTTGCTTTTCCCCCCCTGCTGATATGCTTCAAAGAAAGTAAATTAATAGTAAGAAGTCAAATTTGAACCAAATAATCTTCAGCAACCATAAGTGAAGTCAAGGTCTAAGTCAGTAGCAAGAACAGATTACAAGTAAATCTGTGCATCATTACCACCATTCTCAGGTGAATGCCTGATAATTCTACATACGTCTTCACATTCTTGTTATCAAGATATTTTTATTAACTTTGTACTCGAATCGTAAATTTTAAGATCAACATACCAACTCACTAATTTATTCTAGCTTCAGAACTTCGACAGAAGCTCAAATGTGCAAAGAATGGTTAGCACTGAAACAACTCTCTTTTCAGGAAAAAGAGGTCCTCAAATGCTCGTGTTCAGTTTGGCACTGTAGACTTGTATGTAGGAGGTTATGAAGAGGTTACATTCCAGCACAAGGCTAGTTAGAGATGGAGGGGCAGGAGTAGGATTGGGAGACCACTGCTACCTTCTTGTTTGAGAAAATTGCCACGTTGAACTCAGAATTGGAGGCAGAAAAGAAGGCTAGAATTGGGTCCTAATTCTGAGTCAGAAGACCAGAAATAATAACTCTTGAACAAATTAGCAGACAATTCAAAGGACAAAGTGAGGCAAAATGAAGGTTTTGTATTTAGTTTTGTATGGTTTTGCTTTTGACATAGTATATGAAGAGGGCACAGAAAAAGAAAACAATACCCAAAGAGTAGAAGTTGCAGGCTACATGTAAACAGTTTGGGTGTGAGGTGCGTGAGATGTCCTTGTTCATGGGTGGTTAGGTGGACAAACAGAAGCTAACTCCTAAAAGGCTGGTGACAGAGGCGAGAGATGGCACTAGTGATCTTCTTTCATATATATGTGAAAAGTACATGCATACATATATGGGGAGTATCTACAATATGGAATTTATAATTTTAGATTTTTAATTATACATAATATATAATTATGTATATATGTATATATAATATATCACATAATTTAGCTTTATTTAAACTGATTTCAAGAAAATAGTAAATAATTTATAACAATGCACTTAAAGAGAAAACATACAGTGAATATATTTAAATGTAACTATCCTCTTCCTTTCATTCTTCCTAATTGTTACATAAAGGGCATTTCATCCTTTGGTTGTTTTAATGATGTCCCTTCCTTGGTCCCTTCTTCCACCACCAGTCCCTCACACACACACACTCACACACACACACACACACACACACACTCACACACACACACTCACACACACACTCACACACACACTCACACACAGACACACAGACAGACACTCACATGCACACTCACACACATACACACACAGACACACACACACAGACAGACATTCACATGCACACTCACACTCACACACACACACACACACACACACACACACACACACACTTGCACCCTCCCTCATTTCTTTCCATTATAAAGCTTCTGGAAATGTCAGTAAAAAGTTTTGCTAATACAATGCACATTGTAAAAAGTATAATATCTTGGGCATCTTAGAGAAAGGTGTGTGTGTGCATATGTGTGTGTGTTTGTATCTGTGTGTGCCCATTTGTCTGTGGGTCTGTGTTTGTGTGAACCTAAATAATGAATTTTTAAAGCAAACCCCCTTTATCTATTATTTTAACTGCATATTAAAGCAGATTTTAGCAGGGTTAGGGTTAGTTCCTGATGGTGGCTGATATTCTGAAAGAAGAAAAAAAGATTGTAAAAGTTTTGCTCCAAGGCCACTGACGTCCTTCTCGAGCTGTTGACAAACTGATTAGTAAACCACCTCCTGAGATAAAAGCTGATGCCTCCTGTACATCAGGAAGCCACTGATGCTGTCAGGCAGCTTGCAATATTCAAACCTCTGGTGCCCATCCTGAAGAAAGGCATCATCCACACTCCTTTTAGCCCGTATGGCCAGGGCCAAATTCATACCAGGGGCCTGGGAAAGAGAGAGATAATGAAGTCCTCTTCACATTTTTCTGAATTGTTCTTTCATTTCCTAGATTGGAAGAATTTCTTAAATATGATCATTCTGATATATTTTGAAGTTTTTAATGTAACATATAGAGTTAAAAATGCATACTTATGTACATCTGCATTTGAAAATTTTCAAATATATTCCAGTTCCTGAGGAATGATAATTCTGCAGGAGGAGATTAGAAAATAAATTTTAATTCAAATGATTTCCTCCCACATGTATATCTTTATGAATTACAGAAATCTAAATCATAACAGCCAAAGCAGTCCAATTAGTCTCCACTTTTCAAAGTTCCTCTTTCTAACAGAGTCAAGAAGTACCGATTTATCCGATGATGTGAGGGAAATCCCCAGCCCAGTTAGGAGCAATTGAAGAGGATGGTGACAGCAGCAACCCAGCTCCCAAAAGCCCAGAAGCAAACGACTCTCCACCCTGGCATGCTGCCAGGACGCTGGCCCACTTTCTGCGAGTGTTATCTCATTACTAGTACCCGCCTGCCATTTCTGCCTGGACACCGAAGTGCTCACAGCTGCGGTGCCTGTAGGGGGAAGGCAGGAAACACCTTTGCCAGCCCCGATGCCCGCACAGACTTGCACTCTGCAGAGAACAAAGTCTGAGAAAACCTCATTGCAACCTGCTCCCTCTCTTGTAAAGGGATTTGCTGGACCCCAAGGCAGCTTTGTTCTGTGACATTGGTTTTCTGGGGAAAAAAAGCTTATGTTTCGATTTTTTTCCCCAAACAGAAATTATATGTGGTAAAGGGTGACACACGGTAGTAACAAGGATGGTCTAGGAGTTCATGGTATTGTGAATAAAATGTTTCAACAGCATGTTCATTCTTGGCTTGGGTATCCACTGTGCACAGCCCTCTGACCTTCCCCACTGAGGATGCCAAGAAGGATTATATGAGAAAATTCCACTTATCTTGAAGTTGAATAGAATTTGCAACTTATAGTGACAGACCTACCAGTGTGACTGTCACTAATGGCAACACCCTGGGTCACCAGGCAATGAACAAGTTCAAAAGAAAGTACAAATGTGTGAGAAAGGAGTCAAGATAACAAGGGCCAAAGAGCCTGTAGAAAGGTTTATTTTTAGAACTCTGCTGGTTTGGTTCAGGTTTATTCTTGTATCCATGTTTCTAACATAAGAACATGCTGCAATAGGCACTGTCTGAAGAAGAGAAGGCCATTCGCTCTACATAAGCTGCTGAGCACTGTTCTTCTTTGGTTGCTTTTGCATGTATGAAACTTCTTTCACATGCTGTTTGTAGTGCTATGATTTGTATGTCACAAATACGATTTTGTTTGGGTCGTTGTTTGGTTGTTTGGTTGTTTGTTTGGTTGGTTGACCTTTGAGTCAGCCTCTCACTCGATAATCCTTGCTGGCCTGGAATTTGCTATGTAGACCAAGCTGGATTCAAACTTATGGCAATTCTCCTCTTTCTACCTCCAGAGTGCTGGGATTTCAGACATGTACCCCTACACACCAACCTACCAATGACGTTTATTAAGTGTAGTTTATCTTTGTAATTTGATAGTTGGGAAATATTTCATGACAATCTGCTTACTATAAGAACTTTTATCTGTGAATGGTTTAACTGCCAGTACTTTGTAGCAGATGTAAAGACCTTGTCCAAACCTAATTTCTGATCCTATGACATTTACCCTCTATGTATTGTTTATAAAAGCATCATATTTTTGTTTCAATTTCTGGCAAAGTGGTGAATGTGTAATGGTATAATCCAACAAGTCTGAAAACCCTGATCCCCTGATCCCACATGGTAGGAGAGAACTGACCACAGCAAGCTGTCCTCTGATGACACACACATACATCCTGATGCGTGTATCCCCCATTAAATACTAGAAATAAATCTATAAAATAATAATAATAAAGCCCAAGTCTAAAGCTTTGCATCTATTGATAATTCAAGTATTCTAGTACAAAAGAGGCTTAAACAGTTTAAAAGTCCACAGAAGTGAAAAATATTTTAGATAAGCATCCTATTAGTAACTGTTAATATACCAGAAGAAAATGGGACATAACAATGTCTATAAACATGATCAAGTTGTCATGGGCTTTAGTGTCTCTTCTCTTGTTGTGTTGCTGAAGACTGTAGTTAAAGGAACTGTGGGACTTCATACATTCTCTGTATGACTTGAGTCCCACAAGATGACTTGCCAGTCTAGGTTACTTCCTCTTGCATCACCCTCTAAAAGCCAAGCAATCTATCTATTAGAGGATTTTATCTTCAGCCTTTATGTGAAAACTCATATCAAAATAAAACTGTCACCTGAGTAAAACATAAATCTCTGTATTAAATATGATGTAATCACATCATATGAACCTCTAAAACTATTGAAAATTGCTATTTTATTTTTATAATTAAGTCTCCGTTGGGTAATTTTAGGAGACAGACACATCACCCAAGATGTCCTTAGGGAAGTCTGCAGATTTTTCCATTTCATTGCTAATGAGCCGTTTTCACCTGACTTCTGTTTCCATCACTCCCCACTGAAGAACCAGCTGTCAATTTCCACAGCTGAGCAGGCAGGTTTGGTACCAAACAGGTGGCAGCAGGATGGGAGAGAAATCGTATGAGTGGAGGTAGTTAATCTGGAAACGCGATGGTCCACCTGGTGTCATTAAAACCTGACTGCTCATAAGAGATGGTTAACCATGGATAATCAACACTTAAGGCTGTGAATATCCTTGGGAAGATAGATGAGAATATTTGACATAAGTTGAATATCCGAACAGTCTTGTGCTCAGTGTATAATCGATGGTGTCCATTCATAAATGGTGGATTATATACCCTGCTTCTACAGAGGAAGGGATGGATGGGGCTATTCCAGACTACAACACAGACACTCCGCAATGCTCTAGGTGTGATAATCCCTCTGAAGCAAACACCCCTTATCTACTGAGTCATGGTGGGTTTCTGCTTACCTGCCTTAATAGAGCTGGATGTGCTTTGCAAGCTATGGCCACTTAACAGAAATCTGAAAAATAGTATTATAATTAGCATTGCTTTCAGGGATGATTTTAATTTTTTAATGCATCAGACATTCAAGAACATGTAACTTAGTTCATCTCTCTGTATATAACTGTGACCATATATACTTTGGTTTGTTTCTTTTTTCTCTTTAGAATTTGTTTTTGAAGACCGTCTTTTTTGGTGACACGGTAGTAGGCTGGGAGGGATCTTGTGAAGTCATATCACCTGACAGGACCACTGTTACAGAACTCGTCACACAGTATTAGAACTGGCTGAAGGTTCTGCTATCTCACCGAGTCACTAATTCATAAAATGATTATTTCCTGCATTCTTGCCTTCTTTAGTCCTCAGATTTCAGTACATAGCATAGAACATAATGGAGATTCAAGAAATAGATTAAATGGATTTGCTTCATGAGTACACATAAATAAAAGTTCATACAAGGAAGCATTGGAACCCCTCCTCCTGTTCTCTGATTGGCCATCTGTGATGTCATTCTGGTTGTAGCATGATGGAGTCAATGGCAAGTGTGAAAATGCCCTCCTAGAGCACAGCAGGATGGGAAAGGGGTAGAAATAGACCTGAGGTCGACAGAGGTTCAATCAGTATGATCTGGACAATAAGTGAAGAGAGGAAGAATGAGAAGCCTGAGGGGGCTATCCGATCTGCGCGTCACAGTTGTGGGAAGATGGTGGGCTCATGCCCAGTGGGAGGCAGCAGAACAGCAAGAGGAGCTGAGGACTGTGACTGTGTCTTCCAGAAGTGTCAGGGAAGCCAGAGCACGTGCTTCCTGGCTGTGGTTAGCTGTGTTTATTTTGTATCTTCTTGGAGAACACCCAGGGAAAATTGTATCAATCTGGAATCTATAATGTTTTGTGGAGGTTCTGAACTGTCTAGGAAACAAATGAAGTAAGAATTCAAAAAGGCAGGTCTCAAAAACGTACTAAGATACCGGGTGGGTGGGAGGGATGGTGGGGGGGCAAGTGGATCTGTAAGTGTGTGACATAGCAATGAGGAAGGAACACATTCTGGGTATAAAAATGAAGGCAGTCTCCAGGCAGTGACGGTGCACACCCTTAATACCAGAACTCAGGAGGCAGAGGCAGGTGGATCCCTGTGAGTTAAAGACTAGCCTGCCCTACAAGAGCTAGTTCCAGGACAGACTTTAAAGCTACACAGAGAAACCTTGTCTCAAAAATGAAAACAAAACAAACAAACAAAAAATAACAACAGCAACAACAACAACAAAAAAAAACAAAGCATGAAACCAGCCGTGACCATTGTGGAACATAGTTATGTTTTATGTAAATGTACTTGTGTAGAGTTGAAGGAGTGTGCAACTGTAAGAAACATGATGGTTAACTTGTGTTCCCCGAAGGCTCTCAGACCTGTGATTTTTCTGAGTGTGACACGGAAGGGTTTCTAGGTGAGGCTAATGTGCTAGTCAGTCGAATGAATAAAGCAGGCCTCTTTCATAGAGGTGGGCCATGGCCGAGCAGCCGAAAGCAGGAAGTCTGAGGGCAACATACGGCTGAAGAGCCTCCGAGTGAGGTGTGCTTCCTCCTGGAGGACAGCCTGCAAATTGGAGTGTTTCCTCATTGACTTAAACCAACAGCTGTGATGGAAGCCCTACCTGTGTCTCTGGGCTGCTGCTATTTGGTTTCAAAATAGCACATCAGTTCCCCCTGACTGTGGATTACAGATCTCAAAACACTCTAAATGGTCTATCAAAAACATATTATATAAACAAAAACCATTTCATTAAATGGAGAATTCTACTAAACCATGAACTTCACCTAAATTACATAAAATGGAGACATCCTCAAATATATAAATTCCTACTAGGTCACCTAAGGACCAAGGACATAATGATTCAGATAGCTGTAAATGGCCTATTTGATTTTAAAACCCTTAAATAAAACATCAAATAAAATTTCACAAATACTTGGGATAGCATAAAATATAAAGTATCTCTTAAAAACTAAGGAATTGAGAAAATGCTGATATAAAGTGATGTGGTGAATGGTTCCTTAACTATTGTAACCATGTAAGAAAGTTCAGCTCAGATAAAAGCCAGCATCTTCATTTGTGTGTATGAGTAAATATTGAGATTCCAAGTATCATTAAACAGAGCCAATGCTTGCAATATTTAATAAAAATAATGGGCTCGGGTTAAATGACAGCATTGCAGCGGAGGCTTTTTTATTCACATTCACAACACTTTCTTAACAGGTATTTTTGGAAGATCGCTATTTACTGCCACTCAAGTCCTGCTGCGCCTCGTTTCTGTGTGACTACCACGAAAGGTTTACTTTACAGAGACTGCCGCCTTTTGGAGAGTGTGATTTGGACCCTGATTCAGAGAACAGGTACGACTGTTATTTTCTCTCTGAAACATTTTTGTTGAAAAAAAAAAGTGTCGACTGGAAACCCAGAGCAGAAGAGCTGTGGGTCATTTCAGCTTCGACTGAAACACCAGTGAAGGAAAGGCACGTGTAGTTTCAGCTGGTCCTCCTTCCTGGTACTGCCTCAGGAAACTGAGCACTGATGCCAGTCAAGGGGGTGCTTTGTGTTTGAAGTAAAAATACTTTGAGTAAAAGTAAGCACTAGGATATTACAGAAATATTGCAGTCAAAAACACAGTGTTTTCATTTTGGATTTTGGTTTGCATGAGCATGGCAGGCAGAAAAGGGTAGCCCTACAGAGCTGGCCACAGTCAGGAGAATACTGTGTAGTCCAGAATCATGCGATCTTCCCAGTCATTGTCTGACTTTCTGGCAGGTGCATTTTGTACTTGTCGGTTGTTTGTTGAAGATAATGATTAAGTTAAGTGAGCAGGAGGTCACAGAGAGCGGGCGGTATCCTCACCAAGCATGAGCCAGGCATCTCCTGTACAAGGATGCGACTGTGTTGTTTGTTCAAGAGTGCTGCATTGTTTGCTCAGCACCCAACAACACATGTTTCTAGCTATTAACTATACTTGTTTACTGTAAAATTATTCAATGTTTAACTTAGTGATTGTCCTTAAAGTAGGACACTCCTACACTATTTAAAATACATGAATAAACATATGTATAATACCCATAACTAAGTAGGCACCAATAGACTATTTCGAACCAAATTTACTGGAATGCTCCACGTCAATAATTGAATGATGATTCATATATATATGAATGAGTATATGAATGAGTATGTGTGTGAATAGGTATATATATGCCTATATATACATATGTATAACCAGTATAGAAAATTTAAAAGTAATTAAGAATGAATTATTATTGTATTATTGTTTATAAAACAGGCATCATATGAAACTAATTTAAAGGTTTCAATTCTCTAATGATTAAATTGATTCAAAATACTAGAGATTATCTCCCCAGTCTATCCTGTGGGTTCAGAGTTTTACAGGCAGACTCCACATGAGGAGGTGACAATGCTTGGGAACAGTCTATAGGACAGTGCAGGATGACGATGTGTGATCCAGGCAGGTAGCCCTCATCTTGCAGACACATGCAAATTCTCAAAAGTTTATATTTCTTGAAGCTTTCACGAATTCTGTTAAACTATAACAGTTCTTCTGTTGATTAAAGATCCTAACTAGATGAGGTATCCATCAATTAAATCTGTCAAGTAAAGCAACCATGACTTTTATCATTTCAAAAAATAGGTAAGTAAATAGAAAATTGAAGAAGAAAGGACAGGGAAGGTGACTTGATGTTTCTGACAGAACTCGACAAACCATGGGGCCAGGGACGTAACTTTCCCACAAATTAGCACATCATTTCATTACAACATTGGAAAGACTTAAAGACAATCATCATAATTGAGCCTTTAAGAGATGTAATAATTATCTGAGAATATGCAACAAAAACAAAATAGTTAACTATTTCAGTGATCTCTATTCTGTCTGTAAATAGAATGGAAAGGTGTTATATCTTGTGTATCATTTTGCTTTGTTTAAGCATAGGAACATTTTCATAAATCAAAATCCATTTTAAAATTTCTACTTCTGAAATACCTAAGACCACTAAATTGTATCCTGACTCTTTAGTTCAGCTTAGCAAGGGGAAGAAATAAATAATATATGGTGTTTGTCAAGTTCAGGGGGAAAAAGCAACAGCACCCAACTCAGCTGCCGTGGTGTGAGAGGGAGCCCAGCGCTCACTGATACGTGGGTAAAGATGGAATCTAAATACACACCGCTCACATTAGCAATGGAAACGAGATGGTGAGGGTCTTGACCCGCTGTGACCTGGTACATTGCCTCAGGAGTCAACCCTAATGTATTCAATTTGTGGAGTTCAACAGAACTCTAATCACAGTTTGGTGAGAGGATTTTGTTGGCATCTTATTAAATTGACTTTTGAGAATGAGGACATGGAGGTCCAGTCACTGAACAGGGAAGCTGTGGCTCTTGGCTTGCAGAGTACAGGGAGTACGCTCTGGCCATGTCATTTTTATTACCGTTCCGAGCAACTAATTGAAAAGCACATCGGTAGAATGAAAACAATCTGAACAGATGAGTTGGACTGAACACTCCAAAGAGGCATAAGTGAATTAGAATTGATGAATTTGATGAGCCTGGGTGACAGCGTCACATTAAATAAAGTCTGCTGCATTCACGGACTCACATGTCGTCTGTCTCTGCAACCACTAACAACATTCAGGGGACTCATTGGCAGTTCATCTCGACATACCAACTAAGCCATTATAAGAGGCGACACATATTAAAAGGGGTCCTAAGTTCAGCCACTGAGAATAAAACACTTCCCTCAATAACTTACACAACTGTCTCCAGCAGTCATTGGCCCAGGCCCAAGAAAAAAAGTTCCTTCCATTAGGGAGAGGTCCCTAGAGCTCTGAGGTTATAGATTTTCAGAATTGGCAGGATTGTTCATTACCTCATGAAAATAAACTGGGCGTTACTGCATGCTGCTGGAGGTGCAGTGTCTGAAAATAGGGGAGTACAAGGTGCTCTGAATTCCAGAACTAAGGAATTTAAATTTTATTAGTAACGTTTTTAAAAATTGCATAAGATTTTTGGAAGAAGTCACTCACATGTATTTACTCATTGAATGTGTTTTGTCTGTGCAAATATCATTGTTCCTTGTGAATGTGTTCATAGTATATAACTCATTCCTGAAATATGAAATTTAAAGGCAAATCTATGGAAACTGTCAGAGTGAATATCAGAATGTATAAGCAATTTTGGAGACCACAATATTCTTCCATAGACATGCACCAAGAATAAGTAGGGCCTGCAACTCTTGATTGTCAGGTGAGAGAGGGCTGGGTTCCCTACACAAAAGGTATACAGCACTAACATTGCCATCCATTTGTAGGGTTAGGATGAAGTGATCCATATTTTGCATTTTGTAAAATGTAATTATTTGCTTTTAACTATACTTAAAGATTGTTTCATAAAAATTGTGCTTTGAAGTATTTTTATCTGAAATGTACTATATGAAGCATGTAAAATTGTCTGTATAGTTCAACTCAAAATTCTTCCCCAAGTTACTAGTCAGTTGATGTGAAGTGTTTCTTAGCATGAAGGTAATACAATGGCAGTCAGAGTTTATCTCTTTTTTGTTGTTATAGAGGAGGAAGGGTGCAGGCCACGAAGTTGTTCTTAGTTTGACTCCCATCCTGTTCACCTCAGCTACTTTGGGGAATGAATGCTTCTCAGCCGAGCTTCTTAAGGGTGGAAAGAAAGTGGGGTTTACTTAAAAGAAGGAGCCGGGAATTCGGTGTGATGACCTGACCGAGAGTGCTGAGCTTTATGGAACAAAAGTTTTTTGAAACATGATGGGACACAGCTGTAAGTTGGCCGCATACAATCACTATAGTTAGTGTGAAGGTATTTCCTTTTCTTGTGTAAGGTATGAAATCTAATCAGTTAATAAAAGCTCTAGATAAATAATGTGGATATTATGTGCAAGGTACTATTGAAATGGAAGAATATTATTGACAAGGGTCAACAATATGCCTGAGGGGATTAAGGTACTTGTAGCCAAGTCTGATGACCTGGGTTAAGTCTCTAGAAATCACATGGTTAAAGGAGACAGCTGGTTTCCATAGGCGTTTTCTGGCCATGGGCACGTGCATGCGTGCTTGCAAGGATGTGTGTGCATACACACATGTACACACACATTTTTAATCGGAAATACTTACACTTCAATTCTGCAAAACTTTTCAATACCCTTTAATGCTCAGAAAGATTGTTTTGAATGGCAAAATTCAAAATGAATGTTCTGTAGTAGGTTTTGATGGCAATGT